>NC_084634.1:14692197-14717197 GCF_033978795.1 Nerophis ophidion
AGTGCATTTACATATCACAAATCTTCTGCTCCGGGCAAAGTGTGTGTGTACATGCGCGTTACCGGGTGTGTGTTTGATCCACATCACGAGTGGTAATGAAGAGCGTCATCCTAGCAGGGGGTATACCCACATGATACGGGCGAGTAGACACCTAATGACCACTCCTTATTGATGCTCTTCCACTGGGGAAAAACAGCTACTACAGGCCTTTTTACACTGGAAGTTCAGGAACTTTAAGTTCCTGGAACTACAAACCATATTCAGTTGAATATGCTATAAAGACAACATATTTGATGTTCAAACTGATAAACATTTTTTTTTTTGTGCAAATAATCATTAACTTTAGAATTTGATGCCAGCAACACGTGACAAAGAAGTTGGGAAAGGTGGCAATAAATACTGATAAAGTTGAGGAACGCTCATCAAACACTTATATGGAACATCCCACAGGTGTGCAGGCTAATTGGGAACATTCGGGTGCCATGATTGGGTATAAAAACATCTTCCATGAAATTCTAGGTAATTCACAAACAAGCATGGGGTGAGGGACACCAATTTGTAAGCAAATTGTCGAACAGTTTTAGAACAACATTTGTCAACGAGCTATTGCAAGGTATTTAGGGATTTTACCATCTACGGTCCGTAAAATCATCAAAAAGTTCAGAGAATCTGGAGAAATCACTGCACGTAAGCGATGATACTACAGACTTTTGATCCCTCAAGCGGTACTGCATCAAAAAACCGACATCAGTGTGTAAAGGATATCACGACATGGGCTCGGGAAACTTCATAAAACCACTGTCAGTAACTACAGTTGGTCGCTACATCTGTAAGTGCAAGTTAAAACTCTACTATGCAAAGCCAAACCCATTTATCAACAATATCCTGAAACGCCGCCGGCTTGGCTGGGCCCGAGCTCACCTAAGATGGACTGATGCAAAGTGGAAAGCTATTTTGTGGTCTGACAAGTCCACATTTCAAATTATATTTGGAAACAGAGGACGTGGTGTCCTCCAGAACAAAGAGGGAAAAAAAACATTCGAATTGTTATAGACGCAAAGTTCAAACGCCAGCATCTGTGATGGTATGGGGGTGTATTAGTGCCCAAGTCATGGGTAACTTACACATCTGTGAAGGCACCATTAATGCTAAAAGGTACATACAGTTTTTGCAGCAACATATGTTGTCATCCAAGCAACGTTATCATGGGTGCCCCTGCTTATTTCAGCAAGACAAGTGTTACAACAGCGTGGCTTCGTAAAAAAACGTATGCAGGTACTTTCCTGGCCCGCCTGCAGTCCAGACCTGTCTCCCATTGAAAAAGTGTGGCGCATTATGAAGTGTAAAATACGACAGCGGTTACCCCGGACTGTTGAACGACTGAAGCTCTACATAAAACAAGAATGGGAAAGAATTCCACTTTCAAAGCTTCAACAATTAGTTTCCTCAGTTCCCAAACCTTTATTGATTGTTGTTAAAAGAAAAGCTGATGTAACACAATGGTGAACATGCCCTTTCCTAACTACTTTGGCACGTGCTGCAGGCATGAAATTCTAAGTTAATTATTATTTGGAAAAAAAATAAAGTTTATGAGTTTGAACGTCAAATATCTTGTCTTTGAGGTGCATTCAATTGAATATGGGTTTATATTTACATCTAACACAATTCCCCAACTCATATGAAAACGGGGTTTGTAAAAGGTTCTTGTAGACCTGTGTGGTTTGTGTTTCAACCGCATTTCACAGTTCAGGGTAGTTTATACGAAGTGAATAGGAGTGGTATACTATATTTTCTCACTAATGCCATGTAAAGAGGCAATATCACCAGATTTTTCGGAGTATAAAGCGCACCGGTGTATAAGCCGCACCCGCTAAATTTTAGTAAAAAAACGGACTAAAGTTCCTGACCCTCGGTGAAGGTAGGAACAAAAACAAAAGGTGGTAATGAAGAGCGTTATGCTAGCAGGGGGTATACCCACATTATACAGGCGAGTAGACACCCAATGCTCACTCGTTATTGATACTCTTCTGTTGGGGGAAAAAACAGGTATTATAGGTTTTTTACACCAAAAGTTCAGGAACTTAAACTAAAAGTTTCCCGTAGACCTGTGTGGTTTGCGTTTCCACCGCATTTCACAGTTCAGGGTAGTTTATACGAAGTATGTAGGAGTGGTATGTTATATTTCCACACTGATACAATGTAAACAGGCAATAATACCGGATTTTTCGGAGTGTAAAGCGGACCGGGGTATAAGCCGCGCCCACAAAATGTTTGTCAAAAAACCCCCACTAAAGTTCCTGACCATCGGTGAAGATAGGAACAAAAACAAACGGTGGTAATGATGAGCGTCATGCTAGCAGGGGGTATACCAACATGATACACACAAGTAGACACCTAATGATCACTCGTTCTTGATGCTCTTCTACTGGGGAAAAAAACTGGTATTATAGGCTTTTTTACACCAAAAGCTCAGGAACTTACAAAGTTTCCCGTAGACCTGTGTGGTTTGTGTTTCCACCGCGTTTCTCAGTTCAGGGTAGTTCATACGAAGTATGGACGAATGGTCGGGTACATTTCTACACATATTTTATGTAAACAGGCAATTATACCGAATTTTTCGGAGTATAAAGCGCACCGGTGTATAAGCCGCGCCCACAAAATTTTAGTAGAAAAAAACAACTAAAGTTCCTGACCGTCAGTAAAGGTAGGAACATAAACAAAAGGTGGAAATGAAGAGTGTCATGATCGCAAGGGGTATACCCACATGATACGGTTGAGTAGAAACCTAATGCCCATCCGTTATTGATGTTCTTCTACTGGAGAAAAAACAGCTACTATCGGCTTTTTTACACCAAGAGTTCAGGAACTTAAACTAAAAAATTCCCGTAGACCTGTGTGGTTTGTGTTTCCAACAGATTTCACTGTTCAGTGTAGTTTATACGAAGTACGGAGGAATAGTTTAGTATATTTCTATGTTTATACCATGTAAACAGGCAATGATGCCGAATTTTTCGGAGTATAAGCCGCACCCACTAAATTTTTGTAGAAAAAAGCGATTAAAGTTCAGGACCGTCAGTGAAGGTAGGAACATAAACAAAAGGTGGAAATAAAGAGTGTCATAATCGCAAGGGGATATACCCACATGATACAGGTGAGTAGACACCTAATGCCCACTTATTGATGTTCTTCTACTGGGGAAAAATAACAGCTACTATATTGTTGTGTTAATAGAATATTGTTGTTTTTTTTACTCAGGAATCATTGGGTGTGAGTAAAAACATTTTTGTGTGTTTGTGGAATTTTTACAGTAATTTCACTCCATTTTATTCTAAACTTGCAAATGTTTTTTAGAAACTACCAGAAAATTGTTTTTACACTTGTGAGCTGCTTTTTTACATATTTATATATATACATATAAATATATATATATATATATATATACATATATATATATATATATACATATATACATATTTATATATATACATATATATATACATATATATACATATTTATATATACATATAAATATATATATATATATATATACATATATATATATATATATACATATATACATATTTATATATATACATATATATATATATATATACATATATACATATTTATATACATATATATATATATACATATATATACATATTTATATATATATACATATATACATATTTATATACATATATATATATATATATATACATATATATATACATATTTATATATATATATACATATATATACATATATACATACATATCAATCAATCAATCAATGTTTATTTATATAGCCCCAAATCACAAATGTCTCAAAGGACTGCACAAATCATTACGACTACAACATCCTCGGAAGAACCCACAAAAGGGCAAGGAAAACTCACACCCAGTGGGCAGGGAGAATTCACATTCAGTGGGACGCCAGCGACAATGCTGACTATGAGAAACCTTGGAGAGGACCTCAGATGTGGGCAACCCCCCCCCTCTAGGGGACCGAAAGCAATGGATGTCGAGCGGGTCCAACATGATACTGTGAAAGTTCAATCCATAGTGGCTCCAAGACAGCAGCGAGAGTCCCGTCCACAGGAAACCATCTGAAGCGGATCAGCAGCGTAGAGGTGTCCCCAACCGATACAGGCGAGCGGTCCATCCTGGGTCCCGACGAGCGGTCCATCCTGGGTCTCGACTCTGGACAGTCAGTACTTCATCCATGGTCATCGGACCGGACCCCCTCCACAAGGGAGGGGGGGACATAGGAGAAAGAAAAGAAGCGGCAGATCAACTGGTCTAAAAAGGAGGTCTATTTAAAGGCTAGAGTATACAAATGAGTTTTAAGATGAGACTTAAATGCTTCTACTGAGGTAGCATCTCGAACTGTTACCGGGAGGGCATTCCAGAGTACTGGAGCCCGAACGGAAAACGCTCTATAGCCCGCAGACTTTTTTTGAGCTCTAGGAATCACTAACAAGCCGGAGTCTTTTGAACGCAGATTTCTTGCCGGGACATATGGTACAATACAATCGGCAAGATAGGCTGGAGCTAGACCGTGTAGTATTTTATACGTAAGTAATAAAACCTTAAAGTCACATCTTAAGTGCACAGGAAGCCAGTGCAGGTGAGCCAGTACAGGCGTAATATGATCAAACTTTCTTGTTCTTGTCAAAAGTCTAGCAGCCGCATTTTGTACCAACTGTAATCTTTTAATGCTAGACATGGGGAGACCCGAAAATAATACGTTACAGTAATCGAGACGAGACGTAACAAACGCATGGATAATGATCTCGGCGTCTTTAGTGGACAAAATGGAGCGAATTTTAGCGATATTACGGAGATGAAAGAAGGCCGTTTTAGTAACGCTTTTAATGTGTGACTCAAAGGAGAGAGTTGGGTCGAAGATAATACCCAGATTTTTTACAGAGTCACCTTGTTTTATTATTTGGTTGTCAAATGTTAAAGTTGTATTATTAAATAGAGGTCGGTGTCTAGCAGGACCGATAATCAGCATTTCCGTTTTTTTATATATACATATATATATACATATATATATATATGTATATATATATATATATATACATATATATATATATGTATATGTATATATATATATATATACATATACATATACATATATATATACATATATATATATATATATATATATATATGTATATATATATATACATATATATATATATATATACATACCGCCCGATTGTAGCTGAGATAGGCGCCAGCGCCCCCCGCGACCCCGAAAGGGAATAAGCGGTAGAAAATGGATGGATGGATATATATATATATATAAATATATATTTATACATACATATATATATATATGTATGTATTTATGTTTTTACTCACAAATCATTGGGCGTGAGTAAAAACATTTTTGTGTTTTTGTGCAGTTTTGTATTTTACACTTACAATTATTTTTTTTTACTAGCAGAAATTAGTTTGTACATTTGTGAATCCTATTTTTTACTTGCGGGAAATTGTTTTTAAACGTGTGAATCGTTTTCTTTTTACTTGCAGAACATTTTTTTTAGAAGTGTGAAACGTTTTTTTATTTGCAGAAAATTGTTTTAATACGTGTCAAACATTTTTACTTGTAGAAAATTGGCTTTATACTTGCAGAAAAAAAATTTGATTTGCAAAAATGTTTTTTTTTTCCCTGTGAATTGTTTTCTTAATTGAAGAAAATGATCGTATTTGCCGAACATCATTTTTTTTTTTTTTTGTTAGCAGAAAATGTGTTATTTTACTTGCGAATATTCTTTTGATAGAAGAAATGTTTTTTATTTATTTTTAAAAATGTTGTATTTTTTCCTCTGCTTATCATTTTCTTAATTGAAAAAATGTTTCTGATATTTTGAGAAAATCTTATGTTTTTTACTTTTTTTTTAATGTACAATTATTTATTTATGTGCAAATTTTTTTATTTATATTATTACTCACAAATCATTGGGCGTGAGTAAAAACATTTTTGGGTTTTTTGTGCAGTTTTGTATTTTACACTTGCAATTATTTTTTTTACCAGCAGAAATTAGTTTGTACATTTATGAATCCTATTTTTACTTGCGGGAAATGGTTTTTAAACGTGTGAATCGTTTTCTTTTTACTTGCAGAACTTTTTTTTTTAGAAGTGTGAAACGTCTTTTTATTTGCAGAAAATTGTTTTAAAACATATGAAAACATGTTTTTTTACTTGTAGAAAATTGGCTTTACACTTGCAGAAAAAAAATTTGATTTGCAAAAATGTTGTTTTTCCCTACGAACCGTTTTCTTAATTGAAGAAAATTATTATATTTGCTGAAAATCGTTTTTATTTTTTTTTGCTTGCAGAAAATGTGGTATTGTACTTACGAATATTCTTTTTGATAGAAGAAATGTATTTCATTTATTTTGCTCACGAATAATTGGGTTTGAGTAAAAAAACATTTTTGTGTCTTTGTGGAGTTTTGAGAATATATTCACTCCATTTTATTGCAAATTGTTTATTTTTACTGGAAGAAATTAGTTTGTACACATGTGAATCGTATTTTTACTTGCAGAAAACTGTTTTTATATGTATGAATAATTATTTTTTAATTTGCTGAAAATTGTTTTGTATGAGTGAATTGTTTTTTTTTTACTTGCAGAAAATTGGTTCAATACTATCAGAACATTGTTTTTAGTGCAAAAAAATGTTTTACTTCCCTGCACTCTTAATTGAAAAAAAACAACTATTCTTATATTGCAGAAAAACGTTTTTTTTTTTGCTTGCAGAAACATTTCTATTTTAATTGTGATTTGTTTTTTGATGTCATTTTTTTTTTACTCACAAATCGTTGGGAATGAGTAAAATATTTGTGTGTGTTTGTGGAGTTTTGAAAGTAATTTCACTCCATTTTATTCTACACTCGTAAAACGATTTTGTTTTTTATTTTTTAACTAGCAGAAATTATTTTGTACATTTGTAAATCTTATATTTTTACTTTCAGAATTTTGAATGAATCTTTTCATTTTTATTTTTTTTTTCAAGAAACTTTCTTATACTCGTACAACATTTTTATATTTGTAGAAATTTTTTTCTCTCCTGTGAATCCTTTTCTTAATTGAGGAAAATTGGTCATATATTTGCAGAAAAAAAAAAAACATGCCGAAAATTTTTAATTTTACATGTGAATTGTTTTTTTAATGGATTTTTTTTTTTTTACACACAAATCATCGGGTGTGAGTAAAAACATTTGAGTGTGTTTGTGGAGTTCAGACAGTAATTTCACTCCATTTAATTTTACACTTGCAAAACGTTTTATTGTTAGAATTTTTACTGGTAGAACATTTTTTTACACTTATGAATCATATATATATATATATATATATATATATATATATATATATTTTTTTTTTTTTTTTTTTTTTTTCCCTGCAAATCACTCTTAAGGAAAATAGTTCTATTTTTTATAGCAGATTTCTTTTTACTTGTAGAATTTTTTCTCTCTCCTGTGAATTGTTTTCATAATTGAGGAAAATTGTTCTTATATTGCAGAAAGTAGTTTTTTTTACTTGCAGAAAAAAATGTTTATTTTACCTGTGAATTGTTTTTTAACTGAATTTTAAAAAACATTTTTTACCCACAAATCATTGGGTGTGAGTAAAAACATTTTTACATTACACTTTTGACAGTAATTTCACTCCATTTTATTTTACACTCGTAAAACGTTTTTTTTTCAGCAGAAATTATTTTGTACATTCGTGAATCTTATATTTTTATTTTCAGAATTTTGAACGAATCTTCTTTTCATTTTTAGTTATTTTTCCAAAAATTTTCTTATATTTGCAGAACATTTTTACATTTGTATAATTTTTTTTCTCTCCTGTGAATTGTTTTGTTAATTGAGGAATATTGTTCTTTTATTTGCAGAAATCTTTTTTTTTTTACTTGCAGAATTTTTTTTATTTTACCAGTGAATCGTTTTTTTAATGGATTTTAGTTTTTACTCACAAATCATTGGGTGTGAGTAAAAACATTTTTGTGTGTTTGTAGGGTTCATAAAGTAATTTCCCTCCATTTCATTTTACACTTGTAAAATGTTTTTTTAATTTTTTTTATTTTTATTAGCAGAAATTATTTTTTACACCTATGAATCGTATATATTTCCCTGTAAATCACTCTTAATTAACAAAAACAGTTCTTATATTTTTTATACATGTGAATCTTTTTTTCGTTTTTGAAATTTTTTTTCAGAAAAATACTTAATCTTGCAGAATTTGTTTTAATAATTGTCCTTATATTTGCATAAATTAGTTGTTTTTACTTCCAGGAAAATGTTTTTTTTACCTGTGAATAGTTTTTTAACTGAATTTTAATTTTTTTTTTACCCACAAATCATTGGGTGTGAGTAAAAACATTTTTTCATTACACTTTTGACAGTAATTTCACTCCATTTTATTTTACACCCGTAAAACTTTTACTAGCAGGAATTATTTTGCACATTTGTGAATCTTATATTTTTACTTTCAGAATTTTGAATGAATCTTCTTTTCAGTTTTAATTTTTTTTTCCAGAAACTTTCTTATACTCGCAGGACATTTTTATATTTGTAGAATTTTTTCTTTCTCCTGTGAATCGTTTTCTTATTTGAGGAAAACTGTTCTTATATATATGCAAAAAATATTTTTTTTTTACTTGCCGAAAATGTTGAATTTTACCTGTGAATTGTTTTTTTAATGGATTTTTTTTTCTTTTTTTTTTTACCAACAAATCATCGGGTGAGTAAAAACATTCGAGTGTGTTTGTGGATTTCAGACAGTAATTTCCCTCCATTTCATTTTACACTTGTAAAACGTTTAATTCTTTGAATTTTTACTGGCAGAACATTTTTTTTACACTTATGAATCATATATATATTTCCCTCCAAGTCGCTCTTAATTAACGAAAATAGTTCTTATATTTTTTCTTTTTTTTTTCAGAAAAATAATCTTGCAGAATTTTTTTTATATTTGTAGAATTTTTTTTTCTCCTTAGAATTGTTTTAATAATTGAGGAATATTGTTCTTATATTTGCAGGAATTAGTTTTTTTACTTGCAGAAAAATGTTTATTTTACCTGTGAATTGTTTTTTAACTGATTTTTTTTTTTACCCACAAATCATTGGGTGTGAGTAAAAACATTTTTTCATTCAGTTTTGACAGTAATTTCACTCCATTTTATTTTACACCCGTAAAACTTTTTTTTTTTTACCAGCAGAAATTATTTTGTACATTTGTGAATCTTATATTTTTACTTTCAGAATTTTGAATGAATCTTTTCATTTTTCTTTTTTTTTTCCAGAAACTTTCTTATACTTGCAGAACATTTTTATATTTGTAGATTTTTTTTTCTCTCCTGTGAA
Source organism: Nerophis ophidion (assembly GCF_033978795.1). Classification (NCBI taxonomy): domain Eukaryota; kingdom Metazoa; phylum Chordata; class Actinopteri; order Syngnathiformes; family Syngnathidae; genus Nerophis; species Nerophis ophidion. Next base: position 14,701,583 of record NC_084634.1, read on the forward strand.
TCGTTTTCTTAATTGAGGAAAACTGTTCTTATATATTTGCAGAAAATGTTTTTTTTTACTTGCCGAAAATTTTCAATTTTACCCGTGAATTGTTTTTTTAATGGATTTTTTTTTTTTTTACTCAAAAATCATCGGGTGTGAGTAAAAAACATTCGAGTGTGTTTGTGGATTTCAGACAGTAATTTCACTCCATTTCATTTTACACTTGTAAAACGTTTTATTGTTTGAATTTTTACTAGCAGAATTTTTTTACACTTATGAATCATATATTTATATATATATATATATATATATATATATATATATATATATATATATATATATATATATATATATATATATATATATATATATATATATATATATTTCCCTGCAAATCACTCTTAATTAATGAAAATAGTTCTTATATTTTTTATACATTCGAATCTTTTTTTCATTTTTTATTTTTTTTTCAGAAAATTACTTAATTTTGCAGATTTTTAAAAATATTTGTAGATTTTTTTTTCTCCTGTGAATTGTTTTCATAATTGAGGAATATCGTTCTTATATTTGCAGAAATTAGTTTTTTTTACTTGCAGAATTTTTTTTTAATTTTACCTGTGAATTGTTTAACTGAATTTTTTTATTTATTTTTTTACCCAAAAATCATTGGGTGTGAGTAAAAACTTTTTTACAGTAAAGTTCTGACATTCATTTCATTCCATTTTATTTTACACCCGTAAAACTTTTTTTTTTGTTACTAGCAGAAATTATTTTGTACATTTGTGAATCTTATATTTTTACTTTCAGAATTTTGAATGAGTCTTCATTTCAGTTTTCATTTATTTTTCCAGAAACGTTCTTATACTTGCAGAACATTTTTATATTTGTAGAATTTTTTTTCCCCTCTCCTGTGAATCGTTTTCTCAATTGAGGGAAATTGTTCTTATATCTGCAGAAAAATGTTTATTTGACCTGTGAATTGTTTTTTTAATAGATTTTTTTTTTTTTTTGCTCACAAATCATCGGGTGTGAGTGAAAACATTCGAGTGTGTGTGTGGAGTTTAGACAGTAATTTCCCTCCATTTCATTTTACACTTTTTTTTATTTTTACAAGCAGAATTTTTTAATTTTTTTACACACACACACACACACACACACACACACACACTTCCCTGCAAATCACTCTTAACGAAAATAGTTCTTATATTTTTTATACATGTGAATCTTTTTTTCATTTTTTTTTTTTCAGAAAATTACTTAATCTTGCAGAATTTTTTTATATTTGTAGAAATGTTTTTCTCTCCTGTGAATTGTTTTCATAATTGAGGAAAATTTTTTTTCTATTTGCAGAAATTATTATTATCTTTTTACTTGCAGAAAAATGTTTATTTTACCTGTAAATTTTTTTTTTAATAGATTTTTTTTTTTTTTACTCACAAACCATCGGGTGTGAGTAAAAACATTCGAGTGTGTTTGTGGAGTTTGGACAGTAATTTCACTCCATTTCATTTTACACTTTTTTTTTATTTTTACAAGCAGAATTTTTTTTTACACACGCGCACGCGCACGCGCACACGCACACGCACACGCACACGCACACGCACACGCACACGCACACGCACACGCACACACACACACACACACACACACACACACTCACACACACACATTTCCCTGCAAATCACTCTTAACAAAAATAGTTCTTATATTTTTTATACATGTGAATCTTTTTTTCTTTTTTTTTTTCAGAAAATTACTTAATCTTGCAGAATTTTTTTATATTTGTAGAATTTTTTTATCTCCTGTGAATTGTTTTCATAATTGAGGAAAATTTTTCTTCTATTTGCAGAAATTATTATTTTTTTTACTTGCAGAAAAACGTTTATTTTATCTGTAAATTGTTTTTTAAATGATTTTTATTTTTTTTTTTACCCACAAATCATTGGGTGTGAGTAAAAACTTTTTTACATTACAGTTTTGACAGTAATTTCACTCTATTTTATTTCACATTTGCACTTTTGGGCCACGACTAAAGCTCCTGACTTTGGGTGAAGGTAGGAACATAAAAAGGTGGAACTTTCAACATCCTTGTTGGGGATGAATGCCCATATTTGTCACTTCCTGTAGCGGCACTGAGCAGCTGTGTGTACACCGCACGTCCTCACAGGGTCATATTTAATTAAGAGCTGCCGCTCGTCCAACACAAAGACGGCGTTGATCCCGCTCTAACAGACCTCGGCCGTGACCCCGGCGAGTGTCGGTTCGCCGCTGCAGGTGCCGCCGATCTGTCGCCGTGACCTCACCCGTCAGCAGAGTCACCCCCGAGTGACGACTCGTTCGTTTGTGTCTCCGGTCTGGGCTGTCGGCGCCACGTCCGCCCTGCCTTTGTCTTCCTGTCGCTCTGCTCCGGCTAATCGCCGGGTCGCGTGCGTGCTAATGAGAGACGGATGAGTTGCCGGGTGAGGGGGAGGAGCCTGTCAAGAAGAGGTGCGTCGGCACCAACATGGACATGTTGATTGTTTCTGTCATAAAGGCCGTGCAAACTCTTGTTGCATTTTGCACGGGGACCGTCCACATTTGAAGCCATACCGTACCAATTCCCGCTACCTGGGAATCGATACCAGTACTTAATTTTTAATATTTACGTGTTTTTGATTTAAAATAGGCTTCACGGTGGCAGAGGGGTTAGTGCGTCTGCCTCACAATACGAAGGTCCTGCAGTCCTGGGTTCAAATCCAGGCTCGGGATCTTTCTGTGTGGAGTTTGCATGTTCTCCCCGTGAATGCGTGGGTTCCCTCCGGGTACTCCGGCTTCCTCCCACTTCCAAAGACATGCACCTGGGGATAGGTTGATTGGCAACACTATATTGGCCCTAGTGTGTGAATGTGAGTGTGAATGTTGTCTGTCTATCTGTGTTGGCCCTGCGATGAGGTGGCGACTTGTCCAGGGTGTACCCCGCCTTCCGCCCGATTGTAGCTGAGATAGGCGCCAGCACCCCCCGCGACCCCAAAAGGGAATAAGCGGTAGGAAATGGATGGATGGATGATTTAAAATAAGCTGAATTTAAGTCCCATCTTAAAACTCATTTGTATACTCTAGTCCAGTGGTTCTCAACCTTTTTTCAGTGATGTTCCCGACGTGAAAATTTTTTTAATTCAAGTACCCCCTATTCAGAGCAAAGCATTTTTGGTTGAAAAAAAGTGATAAAGAAGTAAAATACAGCACTATGTCATCAGTTTCGGATTTATTAAATTGTATAACAGTGCAAAATATTGCTCATTTCTTGTGCTATTTGGAAACAAAGATACAAAAATAACTAAAAACTATCATAAATTAAAGCTGCAAGCAGCGTTGGTCGGGGCCGCCTTTGGCTGCTGCTCCCGCGACCCAAGCCCTGGTCTAAGTCAGACCTACATAGAGGTTTTTGTTTCATGTCTCTACGACATTCCTAACAGAATTTACACGCAGTTTTGTCTGGGTTTTTTCTTAGGGGCGCTAGAGCGCAATTTAGATTTTTGGGGTTTGGTTATTTTATTAGATGGCAATTTTTGCCAGTCCTGATGTGTGTGAAAAATTTGGTGTGTTTTGAAGCACGTTAAGAGGGTCAAATTACAGATCGGAGTTTCTGGATGTTGTTGATAAATGGCTTTCGCTTTGCATAGTAGAGCTTTAACTTGCACTTTGAAGCATTTTAAGGGGGTCAGATTACAGCTCAAAGAGGCAAAAATCATTTTTTTTAGAAAACTTTGCGCAGGGGTTCTTTGAAGGCCCGTGAAATCAAAACTGGAACAGTAATTAAAACTCTGTGAATAACTTAATCAGAATGGTTCAATGCGTGGGTTCCTCCCGGGTACTCCGGCTTCCTCCCTCTTCCAAAGACATGCAATTGGGGATAGGTTAATTGGCAACACTAAATTGGCCCTAGTGTGTGAATGTGAGTGTGAATGTTGTCTGTCTATCTGTGTTGGCCCTGCGATGAGGTGGTGACTTGTCCAGGGTGTACCCCGCCTTCCGCCCGATTGTAGCTGAGATAGGCGCCAGCGCCCCCCGCGACCCCAAAAGGGAATAAGCGGTAGAAAATGGATGGACAGATGGATTCAACCTCTCTCCTGTGCGAGATAGAAGCCGACACGACAAACGCGCTCAGAGAAGATGATGTTTGAAAAAAGGTGACGGGTTTTTACAAAACTTTTGTTCTGAAGGGGTAATTGCCAACTTCCTGTTAGTTTTTGCTGAAGAGTGTCAATTATTAAAATGTAGGTCTAAGTGAGACCTACATAGAGGTTTTTTGTTTCATGTCTCTCCAGCATTCTTACCGGAAGTTACAAGCAATTTTGTCTGTGTTTTCTTCCTACGAGCAGTTTTTTCTGTGTTTTATTCCAAAATTGCGCTAGAGCGTAATTTTGAGTTGTGGGGTTTGGTTTTTTTTATTAAATAGCAATTTTCTCCAGTCCTGATGTGTGTGTCCATTTTAGTGAGGTGTGAAGCATTTTAAAGGGGTCAAATTACAGCTCAAAGAGGCAAAAATATAATTTTTTTGGAAAAAATTTGTTTTGAAGGGGTTTTTGCCAACTTTCTGTTGATTTTTGCCCTAGAAGACTAATTATGAAATGTAGGTCTAAGTCAGTCCTACATAGAGATTTTTGTTTCATGTCTCTACGACATTGCTAACGGAAGTTACAAGCAGCCTGTTTTTTTTTTTCCCCAGGGTGCGCTAGATCGCAATTTTGATTTTTGGGGTTTGGTTGCTTAATAAGTTCGGAAGGTTTGCCATACCGATGTGTGTGTGAAATTTGGTGAGTTTTGAAGCATGTTAAAAGGGGTCAAATTATGGCGCGAAGGTGCGGAATACGAAATACAATAGGGTCCTCTGTCCCTATTGTACCACATCTGCGATCCTCTCCAAGGTTTCTCATAGTCATTCACATTGACATCCCACTGGGTTGAGAGTTTTTCCTTGCCCTTATGTGGGATCTGAACCGAAGATGTCGTTGTGGCTTGTGCAGCCCTTTGAGACACTTGTGATTTAGGGCTATATAAATAAACATTGATTGATTGATTGATTGATTGATTGACAATTATTTCGTATGTCATTTGCAAGTATGGCAACAAATTGCAAGTCCAATACGTTATATGGCAGGGCAGTGGTGTAAAGTTTAGGCTTTTTGTTGTTGTTGCGCCCTAAAAAGTGTTAATACTGTAAGTATTGTACTTATTACGCACATTTGTTTGTAACGTGCATCACAGTTGCAGTTTTCAGACACAATTAGAGGTGTTGAAATCGCCACGTAAAATAGCTAATGCTAGTGAGTGGAAAGTCAATTGCAAAGCCAATGCATGTTAGCATCAAGCGAGCGCATTTTTGAGCGAGCGTTTTTTTTTTTTTGGAGTCGATAGCTTTGTCGGCAAAGAAAATTGCAAAGATACCTCGAAGTAGTTGGGCTGAGTCCGCTCTCAGGGCTGCTCGAGTGATCGCCAAGTGCCGAAGCAAGACCGGCAGGATTTGGTGGGTGCCAAAACAGGATTTTGTACCTCTGGAGGGGGGCGTGGCCTGCGTGAATGAGGACCGGCTTCGAAATCAGTGACAGGTGCGTAGATGGCCCACCTGGGCCTGGTTATATAATCACCTGTCACTCTGTTAAAAGGCCGCAGACGGGAGGACGGAGTTGTTGGAGCTGGAGCAAGAGGGCGAGCGAGAGCGAGAGACCAACAGACTACTTCTGAAAAACAATCTGAGAAAATTATTGAAAAATAAAAGTCTATTGTAACCATGAAACGGGCTCGCATGAAGACAGCATCCACAGTACCCATCCCTCTTTACAGGACTAGTTTGCTTTCAGTTAATAACTTTTTCCAAAGGTTTTGCGGAAAATTGAGTCGTATGAAAAAAAATACAATTCTAAATGGAAACGATGAGGTGGCGACTTGTCCAGGGTGTACCCTGCCTTCCGCCCGATTGTAGCTGAGATAGGCGCCAGCGCCCCCCGCAACCCCGAAAGGGAATAAGCGGTAGAAAATGGATGGATGGATGGAAACAATATAAATCAGATTGAATCCTTTTCAGACACCCTAAAACAGTGGTACTCAAATGGGGGTACGCGTACTATTAAGGTACGACGCAATTGGCACCCGCCCGAGATAACTACTGAACCGTAACTTAAAAGGGTTGGCTGAACAGCTATTAAGGTACGATGAAATGGGTGCCCATGTTGACTACCTAATCGTAACGTAAGGACTATGGGGTGGGGTTTGCCCACATATGTGGTCCTCTCCAAGGTTCTCATAGTCCTCATTGTCAACGACGTCCCACTGGGTGTGAGTTTTCCTTGCCCTTATGTGGGCCTACCGAGGATGTTGTAGCGGTTTGTGCAGCCCTTTGAGACACTAGTGATTTAGGGCTATATAAATGAACATTGATTGATTGATTGATGGCATTTCTCAATTCAACATGTTACTACTACAACATTTCTCCACCGATTTTAAATATTTAAACACCAACAATTTCAACTCATTCAGACCTGTAAAGATTTTTTTTTTTTTTTTTTTCACCAATTTTCCAAAAAATATCCGCTTTACCAGAAATTCCTAAATTTTGGGGAAATTTCTATTGAAATCAATGGGACATTATTCAAAGTTCCACAATTCCCACATTTTTCATCTGATTCCAACTGTTCCATCTTCAAAATATTCAGCCTGTTCAGGAATTGTGTGTGCAACTTCAACAATGCAAAATTTTTTTTTCCAGTTTTTCAGTTCATCTTCAGCATTGGAGCATTCACATGCTTTTCCTTCAGAAATCGCCTCTTCTAGCTGTGTGGTTGGTTTTATACAGCAAAATTCATCTATTGAAACGCCTTTCGATTGTTCGCTTTCGGAGCAATGACCTTTCACCCGTGACGTCACAAAGGGAAGCAAGCCACCATTTTCTCAAACACATTACACACACCAAGTCAATCAATCAATCAATCAATCGTTTATTTATATAGCCCCAAATCACAAATGTCTCAAAGGACTGCACAAATCATTACGACTACAACATCCTCGGAAGAACCCACAAAAGGGCAAGGAAAACTCACACCCAGTGGGCAGGGAGAATTCACATCCAGTGGGACGCCAGTGACAATGCTGACTATGAGAAACCTTGGAGAGGACCTAAGATGTGGGCAACCCCCCCCTCCAGGTCAAATCAGCTCTGTTATTTTCCGTTTTTTCGACTGTTTTTCATACCTTGGAGACATCACGCCTCGTCGGTGTGTTGTTGGAGGGTGTAACAACACTAACAGAGACGGATTCAAGTTGACTTACGTGGAGTGTGCTAATCAGACATATCAATGGTCACGGCATGCTAATCGAGTCTAACACGCTATTTAGGCTATCTATATGTACATATTGCATCATTATGCCTTCCAATGCAATCGTTTTTTGTTTTTTTTCTAGTCCGTCGCTATCAATATCCTCAAACACGAATCTTTCATCCATCCATCCATCTTCTTCCGCTTATCCGAGGTCGGGTCGCGGGGGCAACAGCCTAAGCAGGGAAACCCAGTCTTCCCTCTCCCCAGCCACTTCGTCTAGCTCTTCCCGGGGGATCCCGAGGCGTTCCCAGGCCAGCCGGGAGACATAGTCTTCCCAACGTGTCCTGGGTCTTCCCCGTGGCCTCCTACCGGTTGGACGTGCCCTAAACACATCCCTAGGGAGGCGTTCGGGTGGCATCCTGACCAGATGCCCGAACCACCTCATCTGGCTCCTCTCGATGTGAAGGAGCAGCGGCTTTACTATGAGCTCCTCCCGGATGGCAGAGCTTCTCACCCTATCTCTAAGGGAGAGCCCCGCCACACGGCGGAGGAAACTCATTTCGGCCGCTTGTACCCGTGATCTTATCCTTTCGGTCATGACCCAAAGCTCATGACCATAGGTGAGGATGGGAACGTAGATCGACCGGTAAATTGAGAGCTTTGCCTTCCGGCTCAGCTCCTTCTTCACCACAACGTATCGGTACAACGTCCGCATTGCTGAAGACGCCGCACCGATCCGCCTGTCGATCTCACGATCCACTCTTCCCTCACTCGTGAACAAGACTCCTAGGTACTTGAACTCCTCCACTTGGGGCAGGGTCTCCTCCCCAACCCGGAGATGGCACTCCACCCTTTTCCGGGTGAAAACCATGGACTCGGACTTGGAGGTGCTGATTCTCATTCCGGTCGCTTCACACTCGGCTGCGAACCGATCCAGTGAGAGCTGAAGATCCCGGTCAGATGAAGCCATCAGGACCACATCATCTGCAAAAAGCAGAGACCTAATTCTGTGGTCACCAAACCGGAACCCCTCAACGCCTTGACTGCGCCTAGAAATTCTGTCCATAAAAGTTATGAACAGATTCAGTGACAAAGGACAGCCTTGGCGGAGTCCAACCCTCACTGGAAATGTGTTCGACTTACTGCCAGCAATGCGGCAGAATCTTTCATCCTCGCTCAAATTAATGGGGAAATTGTCGTTTTCTCGGTCCGAATAGCTGTTTTTGTTGGAGGCTCCCATTAAAATCAATGTGAATATGTGAGGAGCCATCAACATGTGACGTCATCGTCTGCGACTTCCGGTAGAGGCAGGGCTTTTCTCTTAGCACCGAAAGTTGCAAACTTTATCGTGGATGTTCTCTACTAAATCCTTTCAGCAAAAATATGGCAATATCGCGAAATGATCAACTATGACACATACAATGGACCTGCTATCCACATTTGAATAAGAAAATCTCATTTCAGTAGGCCTTTAGTTAACACAGCAGATCCTTCATGTGGACGCTTCTCTGCTCGTTAGTTTTTGCTGTGCTCCAGCATTCCATTTTGTCGTATTGTAGCCTGTACGTTTTAGGTTGGTTTTGCATACCCTTCCCTCGGCACTCGCCGGTCCGATTCGGTGGCCATGTACTGCTTGCCTGTGTATCGGCTGGGGACATCTCTGCGCTGCTGATCCGCCTCCGCTTGGGATGGTTTCCTGCTGGCTCCGCTGTGAACGGGACTCTCGCTGCTGTGTTGGATCCGCTTTGGACTGGACTCTCGCGACTGTGTTGGATCCATTATGGATTGAACTTTCACAGTATCATGTTAGACCCGCTCGACATCCATTGCTTTCCTCCTCTCCAAGGTTCTCATAGTCATCATTGTCACCGACGTCCCACTGGGTCATTATTGTCACCGATGTCCCACTGGGTGTGAGTTTTCCTTGCCCTTATGTGGGCCTACCGAGGATGTCGTGGTGGTTTGTGCAGCCCTTTGAGACACTAGTGATTTAGGGCTATATAAGTAAACATTGATTGATTTATAAAGATATTTATACCCGCAAACTACCTTCCTTGGCTTTCTGCAGAGCAAAATGTCCCCCATTGTTGTCATATTTACAAAGCGTTATACATCACCATCACAACCCTGCAGAAGAAACACAAAGCGGGCCCTAGTACTTCCTGCTTGATACGTGGCGTCAGACCTCTATTTTTCAGGATGCTTAAGTATATGTTCTGAGTCTCTGATGTTTTTTTTTTTTTTAAACATTCCAACTGCGTTCCCAGCACTGGACTAAAACCAGCACTGAGAGGAGAGGAGAGAAGAAAGGAAGGAGTAAACGTACAAGTTGTTTTTGCCAAGTCGCCGGTGGCCTCGAACCAACGTTTGTTTTATTTTTATTTTTTCCCCGACGACATGTTGAGCGTCAAACAATACGAGTTTGTTAGCATTTCTGTATGACTAATTGTGTCTTCATATGCTTCTCGTTACTTCTGGAGATTGCACATGCACCCGTTCCAGCGTCGGCGTGACAAACACACAATAGACTTATTAATTATAGCTCCACGGTAAATGCAGACGGCCGAGCTCAGATACACAGAAGGTGGATGTCGAAATAAAATTGGAACCGTTATTCCCTTTTGACTTGAGGACTCTTAGCATACATTGTCATTATTGTCTATAACTTTATCCAATGAAGGGACACTTTGATATTTTTCAATAATCTACTCCAGCCATTATGGCTGCCCTCACTTTTGGTGCACATTAAAGCTCTCGAGGACCCAAAAAGGGTCTCAGTCCTTTAAAGCAGTGGTCCCCAACCACTGGGCCGCACACGAAATAATAATATTTTTTTCTAATTATTAAATCAACATAAAAAACAATGTATACATTATATATCAATATAGATCAAGGGTCACCAATGCGGTGCCCGCGGGCACCAGGTAGCCCGTAAGGACCAGATGAGTCGCCCGCTGGCCTGTCCTAAAAATAGCTCAAATAGCAGCACTTACCAGTGGGTTGCCTCAATTTTTTTTTTCAAATTTTATTTATTTACAAGCAAGCTGGTCTCCTTTAGCTCAACATTTTTAATTCTGAGAGACAAAACTCAAATAAAATTTGAACATCCAAGAAAATATCTTAAAGACTTGGTCTTCACTTGTTTAAATAAATTCATTTATTTTTTTACTTTGCTTCTTATAACTTTCAGAAAGACAATTTTAAAGAAAAAATACAACCTTAAAACTGATTTTAGGATTTTTAAACACATATACCTTTTTACCTTTTGAATTCCTTCTTCTTCTTTCCTGACAATTTAAATCAATGTTCAAGTATTTTTTTTATTATTGTAAAGAACAATAAATACATTTTGATTTAATTCTTCATTTTAGCTTCTGTTTTTTTTTACGAAGAATATTTGTGAAATATTTCAAACTTATGATTAAAATTAAAACAATTATTCTAGCAAATCTAGAAAATCTTTAGAATCAAATTTAAATCTTATTTCAAAGTCTTTTGAATTTCTTTTCAAATTTTTGTTCTGGAAAATCTAGAAGAAATAACGATTTGTTTTTGTTAGAAATATAACTTATTCCAATTTGTTATATATTCTAACAAAGTGCAGATTGGATTTTAACCTATTTAAAACATCCATCCATCCATTTTCTAAAAATAATCTTAATCAGGAAAAATTACTAATGATGTTCCATAAATTATTTTTAAATTTTTTTCAAAAAGCTTCCAATTAGCTAGTTTTTGTCTTCTTTTTTTCGGTTGAATTTTGAATTTTAAAGAGTCAAAATTGAAGATAAACTATGTTTCAAAATTTAATTTTCATTTTTTTTCCTATTTTAAACCGTTCGAATAAGTGTTCTTTTCATCATTTATTGTCTACAAAAAACATTCCGTAAAAGGAAAAAAAAATGTACGACGGAATGACAGACAGATATACCCATTTTTTATATGTATAGACTTATTTATTAAAGATAAATTGAGCAAATTAGCTATTTCTGGCAATTTATTTAAGTATGTATCAAACTGGTAGCCCTTCGCATTGTACAGTACCCAAGAAGTAGCTCTTGGTTTCAAAAAGGTTGGTGACCCCTGCTATAGATCAATACAGTCTGCAGGGATACAGTCTGTAAGCACACATGATTGTATTTCTTTATGAAAAAATAAATTAATTAATTAATTAAAAAATATAAATAAATAAAAAATAACCCCCCCAAAAAGGTTGGGGACCACTGCTTTAATCTGTTAAAAAATAAGTCAGATATTAATGTCTTAAATATCTATAGATCAACTTCAGATCTATCCGTTGACCAAGGTTACATTTTTTTTTTTAATATCTGATGCCCTTTTTGTCAAGGAAAACCCTGTTTTTTTCATGGCAAAAACACAAAATATCTAATATTTCTTACTAAAAAAAAATTCTTAGTGGAATATTTGATGTGAAGTAGTTGGTGCCTTAAATGAGTCACAACAACATCGTTTCGGATTCATTATTGCTTTTTAGTCAATGAAAAAAAAAAAAAATCACACCAAAGCTCTCAGGGTGTTTAAAAGTAAATCACATATCAATAAATTCAATGCTTTAATCTACAGATCAATTTCAGACCTACCTGTTTTTAAATGCTTATTTTTGTTATGTTTTCTTTTGTTTTATGCACTTTTCCGTCAAAAATATATTTATATGTTTTTATTTTGCAAACACACAAAAAGTGCAATACTTTCCACCTAAAAGTGGACTATTTTGTGTGAAGTAATTGGGACCTGAATATGTCAATAATTTAAAAAAAATATTGATTTTGATTCAATATTATTTTTTGACAGTTTTAAGGTAAATAACAGCCTGTTTGGCAGCTTTGTGTTATTTGATTCAACATTATAACTTTTTCTTGTTACGTTACATTTGTTTGCTCTTTAATTCTACATTTTATGTTGTTGTTTTTTGTAACAATATTTTAAAATTGTGCTTTGGACAACCCTAGTTTATATAAAATATACTTTTAAATAAAAAATGACTAAAATGTACTCTTTTCTGTTATTTTGCCCATCATCCATAATCTCTATGTGAGACAAGAACACGTGTCTTCCCCATTATATTATGTATCAAACAGTAAAAATAAAAATAAAAAAAACTGCTAGTAAGAGGCAGCTAACAATGCAGGTCATAGGATTAATCTAATCTGCCTATGTAACCTTCTAAAAAAACATTCGGAAAACACCAACAATACTTCATTTACATGCCGTGACCAAGCTATAGTGATGTTATTGTTGGCACTACCACAGAGGAACTACTTTTCCTGCTCACACTGCTCGTGCGGCCACTAGTGATTAACCACTAGCTATTAAACATTTTGTCTATACTCTACTGTCAAAGTATCGGATCAAGACTCGAAATCGGATCGGAACATCTCTTATGAAAAGTGTTTTAGGGCAGTGCTTCTCAACCTTTTTTCAGTGATGTACCCCCTGTGAATATTTTTTTTAAATTCAAGTACCCCCTAATCAGAGCAAAGCATTTTTGGTTGAAAAAAAGAGATAAAGAATTAAAATACAGTACTATGTCATCAGTTTCTGATTTATTAAAATGTACAACAGCGCAAAATATTGCTCATTTGGAGTGTTTTTTCTTGAACTATTTGGAAAAACACATGTAAAAATAACTAAAAACTTGTTGAAAAATAAAAAAGTGATTCAATTATAAATAAACATTTCTACACATAGAAGTAATCATCAACTTAAAGTGCCCTCTTTGGGGATTGTAATAGAGATCCATCTGGATTCATCAACTTAATTGTACAAAAAAGGAAATCTTTAACATCAATATTAATGGAACATGTCCACAAAAAAACTAGCTGTCAACATTGAATATTGCATTGTTTCATTTCTTTTCACAGTTTATGAACTTACATTCATATTTTGTTGATTATTCAATAAATATATTAATAATGGATTTTTGAATTGTGTTTATTTTTAGAATATTTTCGAAAAATCACACGTACCCCTTGGCATACCTTCAAGTACCCCCAGGGGTCTGCGTACCTCCATTTGAGAACCACTGCTCTAATGGATTTAAATGGGTGTAATTTTCTTTTCTTTATGGTGTTTGAACATTTTTTTAGATAATGTTATGTGTGACCATGTGTGTTGACTTTTATGTTAGTTGCATTTTTTTTCCTGCACCATGACTAGGGAAGGTTGTTTGATCTGTGTAAATGCTGTGCTATCAGCTCGAGGTAATTTTGAGCGACATTATTTGGATTTACTCAGTTTGTCCACAAGATGGCAGCAAATATGTATCCTTCAGGGACCGCCCGGTATTCAAGATTCATTTTAAAGTGTCGCGACATTTGAATGAGGCTTCACGGTGGCAGAGGGGTTAGTGCGTCTGCCTCACAATACGAAGCTCCTGCAGTCCTGGGTTCAAATCCAGGCTCGGGATCTTTCTGTGTGGAGTTTGCATGTTCTCCCCGTGAATGCGTGGATTCCCTCCGGGTACTCCGGCTTCCTCCCACCTCCAAAGACATGCACCTGGGGATAGGTTGATTGGCAACACTAAATTGGCCCTAGTGTGTGAATGTGAGTGTGAATGTTGTCTATCTGTGTTGGCCCTGCGATGAGGTGGCGACTTGTCCAGGGTGTACCCTGCCTTCCGCCCGATTGTAGCTGAGATAGGCGCCAGCGCCCCCCGGGACCCCGAAAGGGAATAAGCGGTAGAAAATGGATGGATGGATGGACATTTGAATGAGTCCAAAACCGCGGAGGACCTCAGGCAAGGTGCAGGTAAGAAGATTCTTTACTTCAATTCACAAGGCAAAATAACAAACTGGGTGCTAGTTTAGCGTTGCTTGAAGATAGCAGAGTGAAAATTGTACGACAGAACCAAGCCAACAAACAAACCGTGATTAGGGGTGGAAACCGGTGAGGACGCTAATCAATAAACAGAAATTAGGTGCGGCTAATCAGCCACCTAGCAGCAAGAAAACGTAAAAAAGCATTGAAACACATAAACAAAAGTAAATAATATGTGAATATTATGCCAGAATATAAGAAGTAACCGTCCAATGATTACAAAACTTTTAAGGATATCTGCATTTCATGTTTTAGCGTGACGAACGGGGGGCAACCGATATATTTGGTCATACTTCCTGGTTAAGCCTGTTGAATAACTGGATCTGTGTATTATCCAAGAAAGAAAATAGACAATGAAATCTGAATTCCCTGGACACCTCCACCAGGGGGGTCTGAGACGTAACAGTTCTCATACTTGAGTACAATTTTTGGCTACTTGACCTACTTTCGCGTCCAATCCCAACGTCGCTCCTTTTGCGAGAAGGATCCAAAGCGGACTGCAAAGTGTCGGAAAGAAATTACGGCGATGAAGAAGAGAGAGGAGGAGGTTCGAAACCGGTGCCAAGCGACCCGGTAGAGCGCTGCAGATGTAGCAGAAGACAGAACCAGTCAGAACGCCTGCGTGTGTGTGTGTGTGTGTGTGATGCATGCTGGGACTAGTTTTTGGCCCGGACACACATTGGCAGCGTAACTCGGTCGATTCCACTCGGAGAATAAAAACATCTGTATCAGCCCACAGGCATTTGCTTGACTTTGCACCAAAAAAACAAAACAAAAAAAAAAAACCTCAGTCCTAACCACCAGGGACCTGATCTTCGCGGCATGTGCCTCTCATCCTGCATGTTTTCAAGGCGAAGACATTGTTTTGGTGGATGAAAATAAGACTTTTTGTTTACACAAACCCGACATTTATGTGTCAAATTTAGTCTGGGCTGAAAGCAGGTTTTCTATTATTTCTCCCGAATCAATGTAAACAAAAGAAAAAATTGGTTACTTATACTTCTCAAATTCCGTCTTGGAGGGTCATTTTTGGTTTGTTCCATCTGCAGTCCAGTCAGCAGAAGAGAAACATGATGCTTGGCAGTTTGATGGATGGTGATAATAACAGCTTTGTATGGGGCACTCCGGCAATCAGCTGATCTCTGCTAACCTACATAAATATAACGCTGCTTATTTCTCAGCCTCTTCAATGCTGGCTGGTTTCTCCAAACTAAGGGTCCCCAAACTACGGGATACGGCGCGACCAAATTTTGTGTTGGTTTGATTAATTTTTTTAGCGCATGTGCCGGTCCATAGGACATGGCGTGATGAAGAGTTTTTCCGTTGTCATGAATTGAATTTGGATACATTTATAAGCAGACTTAAATCAAAAAGTTAGGGTGACTTTCTTTGTTACAGTTCTAAAGTGAAGATAGTGTAGTGATGTAAATATGTGTACAGTATGTATATATATATATATATATATACATATATATATATATGTGTGTGTGTGTGTGTATAT
>NC_084634.1:14722197-14819697 GCF_033978795.1 Nerophis ophidion
GTAGCTAATTGCTTTGTCGAAGTCGGAAACAGCGGGAGGCTGTGTGCAGGTAAAAAGGTATCTAAAGCTTTAACCAAAAAATAAACAAAGTGAGTAAATGCCCCTACGAAAAGGCATTGAAGCTTAGGGAAGGCTATGCAGAACAAAACTAAAACTGAACTGGCTACAAAGTAAAAAAAAAAAAAAAACAGAATGCTGGACGACAGCAAAGACTTACTGTGGAGCAAAGATGGCGTCCACAATGTAAATCAGAACATGAAAATTGACAATGTCCCCACAAAGAAGGATAAAAACAACGTCGATGCGGTGAATATCGCTCATAGGAAGACATGAAACGGTTACAGGAAAATACCAAAAGTGCCCCCAAGAAAAGGCATTGAAGCTTAGGGAAGGCTATGCAGAGCAAAACTAAAACTGAACTGGCTACAAAGTAAACAAAAACAGAATGCTGGACGACAGCAAAGACTTACTGTGGAGCAAAGATGGCGTCAACAATGTACATCCAAACATGACAATCGACAGTGTCTCCACGAAGAAAGATAAAGATAAAGTCGATGCGGTAAATATCGCTCATAGGTAGACATGAAACTGTTAGAGAAAAATACCAAAAGTGCCCCTAAGAAAAGGCATTGAAGCTTAGGGGAGGCTATGCAGAACAAAACTAAAACTGAACTGGCTACAAAGTAAAAAAAAAAAAAAACAGAATGCTGGACGACAGCAAAGACTTCCTGTGGAGCAAAGATGGCGTCCACAATGTACGTCCGAACATGACAATGTCCCCACGAAGAAGGATAAAAACGAAGTTGATGCGGGAAATATCGCTCATAGGAAGACATGAAACTGTTAAAAGGAAAATACCAAAAGTGCCCCTAAGAAAAGGCATTGAAGCTTAGGGGAGGCTATACAGAACAAAACTAAAATTGAATTGGCTACAAAGTAAACGAAAACAGAATGCTGGACGACAGCAAAGACTTACTCTGGAGCAAAGATGGCGTCCACAATGTACATCCGAACCTGACAATCGACAGTGTCCCCAGGAAAAAGGATAAAAACAAAGTTGATGTGGGAAATATCGCTCCTAGGAAAACATGAAACTGTTACAGGAAAGTACCGAAAGTGCCCCTGAGAAAAGGCATTGAAGCCTAGGGAAGGCTATACAAAACAAAACTAAAATTGAATTGGCTACAAAGTAAACGAAAACAGAATGCTGGACGACAGCAAAGACTTACTGTGGAGCAAAGATGGTGTCCACAATGTACATCCGAACCTGACAATCGACAGTGTCCCCAGGAAAAAGGATAAAAACAAAGTTGATGTGGGAAATATCGCTCCTAGGAAAACATGAAACTGTTACAGGAACGTACCAAAAGTGCCCCTGAGAAAAGGCATTGAAGCCTAGGGAAGGCTATACAGAACAAAACTAAAATTGAACTGGCTACAAAGTAAACGAAAACAGAATGCTGGACGACAGCAAAGACTTACTGTGGAGCAAAGATGGCGTCAACAATGTACATCCGAACATGACAATCGACAGTGTCTCCACGAAGAAGGACAAAAACAAAGTCGATGCGGTAAATATCGCTCATAGGTAGACATGAAACTCTTACAGAAAAATACCAAAAGTGCCCCTAAGAAAAGGCATTGAAGCTTAGGGAAGGCTATGCAGAACAAAACTAAAACTGAACTGGCTACAAAGTAAAAAAAAAACAAAACAGAATGCTGGACGACAGCAAAGACTTCCTGTGGAGCAAAGATGGCGTCCACAATGTACGTCCGAACATGACAATGTCCCCACGAAGAAGGACAAAAACGAAGTTGATGCGGGAAATATCGCTCATAGGAAGACATGAAACTGTTAAAAGGAAAATACCAAAAGTGCCCCTAAGAAAAGGCATTGAAGCTTAGGGAAGGCTATACAGAACAAAACTAAAATTGAATTGGCTACAAAGTAAACGAAAACAGAATGCTGGACGACAGCAAAGACTTACTGTGGAGCAAAGATGGCGTCAACAATGTACATCCGAACATGACAATCGACAGTGTCTCCACGAAAAAAGATAAAAATAAAGTCGATGCGGTAAATATCGCTCATAGGTAGACATGAAACTGTTAGAGAAAAATACCAAAAGTGCCCCTAAGAAAAGGCATTGAAGCTTAGGGAAGGCTATGCAGAACAAAACTAAAACTGAACTGGCTACAAAGTAAAAAACAAAAAAAACAGAATGC
The DNA here is from genome assembly GCF_033978795.1 of Nerophis ophidion. Lineage (NCBI taxonomy): Eukaryota > Metazoa > Chordata > Actinopteri > Syngnathiformes > Syngnathidae > Nerophis > Nerophis ophidion. Next base: position 14,724,424 of record NC_084634.1, read on the forward strand.
TGGACGACAGCAAAGACTTCCTGTGGAGCAAAGATGGCGTCCACAATGTACGTCCGAACATGACAATGTCCCCACGAAGAAGGATAAAAACGAAGTTGATGCGGGAAATATCGCTCATAGGAAGACATGAAACTGTTAAAAGGAAAATACCAAAAGTGCCCCTGAGAAAAGGCACTGAAGCTTAGGGAACGTTATGCAGAACAAAACTAAAACTGAACTGGCTGCAAAGTAAACAAAAACAGAATGCTGGACGACAGCAAAGACTTACTGTGGAGCAGAGATGGCGTCAACAATGTACGTCCGAACATGACAATCGACAGTGTCCCCACGAAGAAGGATAAAAACAAAGTTGATTCGGGAAATATCGCTCCTAGGAAAACATGAAACTGTTACAGGAAAGTACCAAAAGTGCCCCTGAGAAAAGGCATTGAAGCTTAGGGAAGGCTATGCAGATCAAAACTAAAATTGAACTGGCTACAAAGTAAACGAAAACAGAATGCTGGACGACAGCAAAGACTTACTCTGGAGCAAAGATGGCGTCAACAATGTACATCCGAACATGACAATCGACAGTGTCTCCACGAAGAAAGATAAAAATAAAGTCGATGCGGTAAATATCGCTCATAGGAAGACATGAAACTGTTAAAAGGAAAATACCAAAAGTGCCCCTGAGAAAAGGCACTGAAGCTTAGGGAAGGCTATGCAGAACAAAACTAAAACTGAACTGGCTACAAAGTAAACAAAAACAGAATGCTGGATGACAGCAAAGACTTACTGTGGAGCAAAGATGGCGTCAACAATGTACATCCGAACATGACAATCGACAGTGTCCCCACAGAGAAGGATAAAAACAAAGTCGATGCGGGAAATATCGCTCACAGGAAGACATGAAACTGCTACAGGAAAATACCAAAAAAAAGAGAAAAAGCCACCAAAATAGGAGCGCAAGACAAAAACTAAAACACTACACACAGGAAAACACCAAAAACCTCAAAATAAGTCAGGGTGTGATGTGACAGGTGGTGACAGTACACCTACTTTGAGACAAGAGCTATATTCATGCATGCTTGGTTATGGTTTTAAGTCATATTCAACAATTGCGACAACGACTCTTTACTGTCAACCGAGTTTCGTTTTTTAATGATTTCTGTGCGTTTGCATTTTTTCAACCACCAAAATGTGCCTTCGCTCAAAAAAGGTTGAAAAACACTGTAATAGAGAATGTCTCATTTGCACCCCAGGTGGTGAAATCTATCAAAATGAGGGTGGTCCACAAAAGGAGGGATTTTTCAAATTGACTGTGTGTCGGTTTCAAAAAGTGCTCCCCTCTGTTCAACATTTGAAATAACAAGTGTGTGTAAGAATTTGAAGTCCTCCCCCTCTGGTCAACATATGAAATAAGTGTGTGTAAGAATTTGAAGTCCTCCCACTCTGGTCAACATATGAAATAACAAGTGTGTGTAAGAATTTGAAGTCCTCCCCCTCTGGTCAACATATGAAATAACAAGTGTGTGTAAGAATTTGAAGTCCTCCCCCTCTGGTCAACATATGAAATAACAAGTGTGTGTAAGAATTTGAAGTCCTCCCCCTCTGGTCAACATATGAAATAACAAGTGTGTGTAAGAATTTGAAGTCCTCCCCCTCTGGTCAACATATGAAATAACAAGTGTGTGTAAGAAATTAAAATGCACCCCCTTTGGCCCAAAAAAATAAACGTGTATATAAAGACATACTGTAATAACTTGAAGTAAATAATGAAGATTAAAAACCAATTACAAATAAATATAAAAATGTATAAAATAAAAGTCTTTTTACCACAGTCGACTTTTTTTCTAATAAAATTGGGAACAATTTCTCATTCTTTCTGTTTCTACAACATTGCAATATTTTCTCATAAAACTTCACTTTTTAATGCAAAATGGTGACATTTGTCATAAAATTTTGACTTTTATCACAATATTGCTAATTGTTTTGTTGCTCTTGTAAAATAGTGACATTTTTTTAGTAAATATAACTTTTGTCATAATTTTGCCGCGTAAAATTCTGTTTATAATATTGCCAACATTTTTAAGTTTTCTTATAAAATTGTAGCTTTTGCCGAGTAAAATTACTACTCTTTTAATAAAGTTGCCAAAATTTTAAGCTTTTCCTGTAAAATTGCGACCGTTTTTGAGTAAAAATCCAACTTTTATCATAATATTGCACAAATGTTCAGTTTTTCTTTTAAAATTTTGACCTGCATTTCGTAAAATTACGACTTACTATAATACTGCCAAAATTCTAAGTTTTTCTTGTGAAATTGTGACCTTTGTCTTAAATAATTCCAACTTATTTTTCAAAACTACATTTTTCATATTTGCATTGTATGTATACAGTATATTATTAAAGTTGTAAATACAAATCTTTATATATTCAAAATAGGTAGGCATTTTTTAGAGGTCTCAAGAAGGTAAGAAATACGTGTGTGTGTGTGTGTGTGTGTGTGTGTGTGCGTCGTCAAAATATGAACGTGTAGTTTTTGACTTCATACTGAACTAGAATTAGGGCTATCGAGATTAACACAAAAATAACAATTTAACGCTTATTTCCTTTCACGACACAATTTTTTTTGTGTCCGGCACAGAGCAGGAATGCATCCGTTGTCGCCGCGAACCGTGTCATCGCCGGAGCAAGCTGGGTGCCAAACCCCAGCAACAGAGAACGTATGGAGTACTTCACACTTTCTCAGTATGCGAGTTCTGAGTCAGCGTCGAAGAAGGACGCCTGCCGTCTTAAAAGGGAAATCATTTGCCAATCATTTATAATCCTTATGAGGGATTCTAACATGTAAAAATGGCTAGCAACCAAGCTAATTGGAACAATCAAACCTTATAGAAGCAGCAGTTCATCCTCTTTATATTCAGCTTCAAAAAGATAAGGATGTGAATCCTCATTTGTCCTGAAAATAGCCATCTTAGTAGTCCGTTACCAAGTCTGCAATGATCAGAAAAGACTCTCGTTTGTTTGTGGAAGTAGGAACACGCATTTATTTGTTGCTGGAAGTCAGAAGTATGTTGCTATGGAAACGGAAATAAATGCGCTGAGGAAAGAAGTTCTGGCAATGTTTAAAATGACCAGAATTCGGTAAATGGTGTGGTTTTATGAAATGAGTCCAAACTCACAAGTTCTGTTGTAGATTATGCGACATGTGTACGAAATAATTAATAATAACAATAAAGAAAATTTGTAAATTACATAAATCCTGTAATTTGATTTTGATGTTATTATACATTTTAAAATGAACACCAATAGGTGCCTTTTAAAACTCTGCCAGACTCAATTCCACCTTTTTATCTGAACATCATCACATCATCACATCATTTATTCGGAAAATATAAATAAAAATACTATTAACCGCAACATGAAAGTGTAAAAAAACCCCAATATGATTTGTACATTTTAAGAATGTGTTTGGTTAATTTTCCAACAAAGAAAATAATCAGAAGTTGTCTTTATTTTTAGGTTATTTTGCCGCATTTTTAACATTCCAGCTTGCTTGGGAATAGATTTTCCTCCATGTGCATCCATGTGTGTGTGAATCTCGCGTGAGAGGAAGAGGAGCTTTTTTTGCTGACTCTGTTCCTTTTACGTGGAACACAGACTGGAAATTAATTGAACTTAATTGAATGCTTTCAAGTCTAAATTTGTTGTTTTTGTATTTTCTGTTAGTTTTGGACTCCTTTAGTTCCTGTTTGTTTTGGCTGCCATGGTTACTCATTGTGTTCACCTGCCTCTGATTAGTCCTCACCCGCTCACCTGCTTCCCGAGCACTAATCAGAGGCAGTATTTAAGCTTGTCTTTGCCAGTCTAGTCGTCTGGCGTCATTGTTCGTTTCATGCTTTTTTCTTGCCACAGTATGTCTTGCTTATTTCATGCCATAGTTTGAGATTTTCACGTCCATAGTTTCATGTCCTAAGTTTTTTCCCTTAGCTTCTCGTGCGAACGTCACGCTTTCCTTGTGTTTTGGTTCCTGTCATTTCTGCTGTGTAGGATTAATAGACTATTAAATATGTTCTTACCCGCTACCCTTGTCCGGAGAAGTCCGTTTGCATCCCGGGAGAAAAAACTTGACAGAATGACGCCAACTGACTGACTGGCAAAGACAAGCTTTAATACTGGCTCTGATTAGCCAGTGGCCATGGGTGTCAAATCTGGCCCGCTGTGTAATTTAATTTGGCCCTTGAGGCAATATCAATTTAGCATTAGAGCTGGCACGCCGGTGTTATACAGCGTCGTTGCCGCTGTAACACCGCATTCACCGCTAATACTCATACTTGCCAACCCTCCTAGTTTTCCCGGTAGACTCCCAAAGTTCAGTGCCCCTCCTGAAAATCTCCTGGGGCAACCATTCTCTCAAATTTATACCGATTTCCACCTGGACAACTGTATTGGGGGCGTGCATTTAAGGCACTGCCTTTAGCGTTCTCTACAACCTGTCGTCACTTCCGCTTTTCCTCCATACTAACAGTGTGTCACATAATATTTGTGGCTTTTGCACACACACACACACACACACACACACACACACACACACACACACACACACACACACACACAAGTGAATGCAACGCATACTTGGTCAACAGCCTTACAGGTCACACTGAGGGTGGCCATATAAACAACTTTAGCACTGTTACAAATATGGGCCACACTGTGAACCCACACCAAACAAGAATGACAAATACACTTCAGGTGAACATTTGCACCGCAACACAACAGAACAAATACCCGGAGCCCCTTGCAGCACTAACTCTTCCGGGAAACTTCCAGCAAACTGACCAATAATTATCGTTTTATTCATGCATTTTCTCTTGCTACTTCAAAGCTTGAAAGTTTGGTTCATTCATTGTTATTTTATTTTCAAATGTATTATTAGCCTGTGGAAAAAATTTGATATTTACCTCAGAAGATTGCAAATGGAAAAAAATTCATGCATTTTTTATTTAAATTTTATTTTTTGATGCCATTGATATTTTTTTTATTAATATTATTATTATTTGAAACTGGATTTGTCACTAAAGTTATATAAGCCTTGCTTGTTCAATATTTAATGCAAAACTTGTTTGGGTCCCTATTAATTTGTTCAACCTTGGCCCACGGCTTTGTTCGGTTTAAAATTTTGGCCCACTCTGTATTTGAGTTTGACACCCCTGGATTAGTGCTTGGGAAGCAGGTGGGCGGGCGAGCACTAATCGGAGACAGGTGAACACAATGAGTAACCATGGCAACCAAAACAAACAGGAACTAAATGAGTTCAAAACTAACAGAAAATACAAAAACATGATCCAAAATTGAGAGCACTTGAAATGACGTTTTGAAACTGTAACTGTTTTAATTCATGGGTATGACGTGGATTTTATGTAACGCTCGATGCTGCCTGGGCTTCACGGTGGAAGAGGGGTTAGTGCGTCTGCCTCACAATACGAAGGTCCTGAGTAGTCGGGGTTCGATCCCGGGCTTGGGATCTTTCTGTCTGGAATTTGCATGTTCTCCCCGTGACTGCGTGGGTTCCCTCCGGGTACTCCGGCTTCCTCTCACGTCCAAAGACATGCACCTGGGGATAAGTTGATTGGCAACACTAAATGTTCCCTAGTTTGTGAATGTGAATTTTGTCTATCTGTGTTGGCCCTGCGATGAGGTAGAGACTTGTCCAGGGTGTACGCCGCCTTCTGCCCGATTGTAGCTGAGATAGGCACCAGCGCCCCCCGCAACCCCAAAGGGAATAAGCGGCAGAAAATGGATGGATGGCTATGCTGCCTCTTGACCAGGACTCCCTTAATGGGTTTTTTTTTAACTTAATTGGACTTTCCTGGTCAAATAAAGGTCGGAAAAATAAAATGCAGCATGCTGAAAATGATGGAAAGTGCCACTCTGGTCAAAGCTGGAGTTGCCGCAAAACACATTGTAGGCTATTTGACACTCTACTTTAGCCATCTGGCGGCTAAACCACCCGATTTGTCACGCTTCATGTGTCAGGTAAACCCTGAGGTACGGTGCTGTATGAATCCCCTTCCTACCGTAGCTGTGCGATTAATCCCGATTACTATGAGTTAAAGGCCTACTGAAACCCACTACTACCCACCACGCAGTCTGATAGTTTATATATCAATGATGAAATATTAACATTGCAACACATGCCAATACGGCCTTTTTAGTTTACTAAATTACAATTTTAAATTTCCCGGGAGTTTCGTCTTGAAAACCTCGTGTAATGATGACGTGTACGCAAGACGTCACGGGTTTTTAGGAAGTATGAGCGCTGCACACACACACAGCTAAAAGTCGTCTGCTTTAACGGCATAATTACACAGTATTTTGGACATCTGTGTTGCTGAATCTTTTGCAATTTGTTCAATTGATATTGGAGAAGTCAAAGTAGAAAGATGGAGTTGGGAAGCTTTAGCCTTTAGCCACACAAACACACGGTGATTCCTTGTTTAAAATTCCCGGAGGTGAAACTTTCCTATGGATCAGAGCGCGGTCAAGCGAACATGGATCCCTACCAAATGTCAACCAGCAGGTTTGGTGAGAAAATTGTGGTTAAAAAGTCAGTTTCTTACTGGAGATCAGCTGAGCTTGTGCCGTCCATAGCTGCCGTCGACTTCCCTGAGACACTGGCGTTAAGAAACCCGTGGAGACACCCTTCCGACTATCAGGTACTATTTAACTCACTAAAACACTAGCAACACTATAGAAAGATAAGGGATTTCCCAGAATTAACCTAGTAAATGTCTCTAAAAACATCGGAATCCGTCCCAATGCAATCAAGTTTTTTTTTTTGTTTGTTTGTTTTTTTCCTAGTCCGGCGCTACCAATATCCTCAAACACGAATCTTTCATCCTCGCTCAAATTAATGGGGAAATTGTTGTTTTCTCGGTCCGAATAGCACTTTTTGTTGGAGGCTCCCATTAAAAACAATGTGAATGTGTGAGGAGCCATCAAACGTGACGTCATCGTCTGCGACTTCCGGTAAAGGCAGGGCTTTTCTCTTAGCACCGAAAGTTGCAAATTTTATTGCGGATGTCCTCTACTAAATCCTTTCAGCAAAAATATGGCAATATCGCGAAATGATCTAGTATGACACATAGAATGGACCTGCTATCCCCGTTTAAATAAGAAACTCTCATTTCAGTAGGCCTTTAACTATGGACCGAACATTTTTAATCGTGCGAAAGCCCTAATTAGAATACGGCTGTGTAGTCGGACAGGTTGGACTCGGGTAAGCATACTTTGCCCTTGACACAACGCAGGCACGTGCAAGTACCCCCCCCCCCCACCCCCACCCACCACACACACACCGCCAAATGACTTTCTTTCCTCCGCCAGATGACTCACTTTTCAAGGCGCTTCATCGTCAAACCGTTCCGCGCGTGATTGATTAAAATAGAAGCCGGCGCTGCGACGGCTCTGGCGGGAGTCGTCACGTTTTGATGCGTTGATGCTGACGTCTCTGGCGGCCGGCGAGCGTTTCAGCGTTGACCCCCCCCCCCCCCATTGTCCTTGTGTGACCGTCACACTCGTGCCCTCGAGACACTTCAGTTTAGCCCTGACAAGCACAAAAAATAAATAAATAAATAAATAAATAAGACACCCGCCTCCCGCCCGTGTGAGCTCCCGTTGAGATGTTTCCCTTTACTTGAATAATGTATCAATTTCCACGGAAAATGGCAATGTTTGCATTTCTCTCCCTCACTCTCTTCCTCGCTCGCCCTCTCTGGATGCTTCTCCCTTTTCAGTCTGAAAATAGAGTGCAGAAGAAGGCTGTTGCTATGGTGATACATCCACTGGCGTTGCCCGGGACATTTTTAGCCACGCGATACGCGGATGGAGGGGGGGGGGGATAAGAGACAGGGGGGAGGGGCATCTTTAGCTCGCCTGTAACTTTCTGTAATTTCCATTCTAATTATATCACTCCTGCCTGCGCCGCATGGGGTAAAAGAGCAGAGCGTGGCCAAGCCAGCAGTCTTGTTTCGCTGCCCTCGTGATACCCGGGGGGTGGGGGGGTGCTAAATGGCGTCGGGCGTGCTCGACATGCTTCCGCAGTCATGACAACATGTGAAATAATGGACACGTGGAGCCGCCGCTAGTCGCTGACCTTTCAACTCTCCGCATTCCAAATGTCGTTGACTCATTTCTGGAAACAGGTTTGGGCCCATCGCAGAGCAGGGGTAGACTGAGACCCTCACACTCACACTATACGGTGAAACCGAATCGATTGTAATTCATCCCGATTCTAAATCGACTGAAACATTTCCAAAAATGTAATGAAACTATTATTTTTTTTAAATTAAATTATGAATCAATTTCCGCCCAAATGCAGCTGAGATAGGCTGCAGCACCCCCTGCGACCCCAAAAGGGACAAGTAGTCGGAAATGTATATATATATATATATATATATATACACATTAGAGATGTGCAGATAGTCAATTATATCATCCGCAATCGCATCACTTAAGTCGTCATCCACCCGCCATCCACGCGAATCAACATTTTATCAGAACCGCAACCGCCCGCCACCCGCCCGTTATTATATATCCGGAGTCGGTGACCTTTACAACTAAAAGAGCTAGTTTGACACGTGTCACAAAGTAAAGAGGACAATGAGATCCGCTAACATTCTCGCGAATATCCGATGGAAATCATCCAGTTAACGGGAATAAGGGTGGGCTGTGAAGCCATTGCCTTTGACACCTTCAACAACATGTACAAACTGATTGTTAGTCCAGCAACATGTTATATGCAGCTTAGGCAAACACACGTACAAGATTGAAGGGCATACTGGGTGATACAGACTACACTAATGGTTGTGATATAAACAATTGTAACACTCTTACTAATATGCGCCACACTGTGAAGCCACACCAAACACGAATGACAAACACATTTCAGGAGAACATCCTCACAGTAACACAACATATCAATCGTCCTCTCCCCTTAGCAGAAAAACAGCCCCAAAGCATGATTTTTCCACCCCCATGCTTCACAGTAGGTGTGGTGTTCTTGGGATGCAACTCAGTATTCTTCTTCCTCCAAACACGACGAGTTGAAATTATACCAAAAAGTTCTATTTTGGTTTCATCTGACCACTTGACATTCTCCCAATCCTCTGCTGTATCATCAATATATTCATTTTGGTATAAACTCAACTCGTTGTGTTTGGAGGAAGAAGAATACCGAGTTGCATCCCAAGAACACCATACCTACTGTGAAGCATGGGGGTGGAAACATCATGCTTTGGGGCTGTTTTTCTGCTAAGGGGACAGGACGATTGATCCGTGTTAAGGAAAGAATGAATGGGGCCATGTATCGTGAGATTTTGAGCCAAAACCTCCTTCCATCAGTGAGAGCTTTGAATGGTTGACCAAATACTTATTTTCCACCATAATTTACAAATAAATTATTTAAAATTCCTACAATGTGAGTTCCTGGATTTTTTTGTCACATTCTGTCTCTCACAGTTGAAGTGTACCTATGATGAAAATTACAGACCTCTGTCGTCATTTTAAGTGGGAGAACTTGCAGAATCGGTGGCTGACTAGATACTTTTTTGGCCCACTGAATATGTGTGTGTGTGTGTGTGTGTGTGTGTGTGTGTGTGTGTGTGTATCTTCCGCCCGATTGTAGCTGAGATAGGCACCAGTGCACGGTAGAAAATGGATGGATATTTATATTTATGTAAGTACAAACCCCATTTCCATATGAGTTGGGAAATTGTGTTAGATGTAAATATAAACGGAATACAATGATTTGCAAATCCTTTTCAACCCATATTCAATTGAATGCACTACAAAGACAAGATATTTGATGTTAAAACTCATAAACTTTATATTTTTTGCAAATTAACTTATAATTTCATGGCTGCAACACGTGCCAATGTAGTTGGGAAAGGGCATGTTCACCACTGTGTTACATCACCTTTTCTTTTAACAACACTCAATAAACGTTTGGGAACTGAAGAACATAATTGTTGAAGCTTTGAAAGTGGAATTCTTTCCCATTCTTGTTTTATGTAGAGCTTCAGTTGTTCAACAGTCCGGGGTAACCGCTGTCGTATTTTACGCTTCATAATGCGCCACACATTTTCGATGGTCAGGAATGTACCGGTACTCTTTTTTTACGAAGCCACGCTGTTGTAACACTTGTCTGGCTGAAATAAGCAGGGGCGTCCATGATAATGTTGCTTGGATGACAACATATGTTGCTCCAAAACCTGTATGGACCATTCCGCATTTATGGTGCCTTCACAGATGTGTAAGTTACCCATGCCTTGGGCACTAATACACCCCCATACCATCACAATGGTTATTTTCCTCTGTGTTCTGGAGGACACCACATCCTCTGTTTCCAAATATAATCTGAAATGTGGACTCGTCAAACCACAGAACACCTTTCTACTTTGCATCAGTCCATCTTCAGGATATTGTTGATAAATGGATTTGGCTTTGCGTAGTAGAGTTTTAACTTGCACTTACAGATGTAGCAACCAACTGTAGTTACTGACAGGGGTTTTATGAAGTGTTCCTGTGCCAATGTGGTGATATCCTTTACACACTGATGTCGGTTTTTGATGCAGTACCGCCTGAGGGATCAAAAGTCCGTAATATCGCTTACGTGCAGTGATTTCTCCAGATTCTCTGAACCTTTTGATGATTTTACGGTCCGCAGATGGTAAAATCCCTAAATTCCTTGCAACAGCTCGTTGAGAAATGTTCTAAAACTGTTCGACAATTTGCTTACAAAGTGGTGACCCTCGCCTCATCCTTGTTTGTGAATTACTTAGCATTTTATGGAAGCTGCTTTTATACCCAATCATGGCACCCACCTGTTCCCAATTAGCCTGCACACCTGTGGGATGTTCCATATAAGTGTTTGATGAGCATTCCTCAACACTATCAGTATTTATTGCCACCTTTCCCAACTTCTTTGTCACGTGTTGCTTGCATCAAATTATACAGTTAATGAATATTTGCAACAACAAAAAAGTGTTTATCAGTTTTAACATCAAATATGTTGTGTTTGTAGCATATTCAACTGAATATGGGTTGAAAATGATTTGCATATCATTGTATTCCGTTTATATTTACATCTCACACAATTTCCCAACTCATATGGAAACAGGGTTTGTATGTATGTATTAGTACATGTATGTACGTATGCATTAGCACATGTATGTATGTATGTATGTATCTATGTATGCATAAAAAATATACATCTATGAATGCATGTATGTATGCATGTATATGTGTATGCATGTATGTATGTATTAGTACATGTTTGTATGTATGTATTAGTACATGTATGCATGTATGAATGTATGCATGCAAATATACATGCATGAATATATGTATGTATACATGTATGTTTGTATGTATGGAGTGGATAATGTTGATGAATTTGATAAAACGTGATTTCATGTATTAATGTTTGCATGTATGTATGCATGCATGTACTGTATGTGTGTATTAGGGCAGTGGATCTTTGGGTGTCCCACGATTCGATTCAATATCGCTTCTTGGGGTCGAATTTGATTATAAATCAATTTTTTCGATTCAACACAATTCTCGATTCAAAAACGATATTTTTCCGATTCAAAACGATTCTGTATTCATTCACTATAGGATTTCAGCAGGATCTACCCCAGTCTGCTGACATGCTAGCAGAGTAGTATATATTTTTTTTTAAAACGCTTTTATAACTGTAAAGGACAATGTTTTATCGTCTGATTGCAATTTTTGTAAATCTGTTTGAACTATTAAACGAACCAAAAATATGACTTATTTTATCTTCATGAAAACATTGGACACAGTGTGTTGTCAAGCTTATGAGATGCGATGCAAGTGTAAGCCACTGTGACACTATTTTTTTTTTTTTTTATAAATGTTTATTTATAATGTCAATGAGGGATTTTTAATTACTGCTATGCTGAAATTATAACTAATATTGATACTGTTGTTGATAATATTCATTTTTGTTTCACTTCCTTTGGTTTGTTCTGTGTTGTGTTTGTGTCTCCTCTCAATTGCTCTGTTTATTGCAGTTCTGAGTGTTGCTGGGTCAGGTTTGGTTTTGGAATTGGATTGCATTGTTATGGTATTGCGGTGTATTGTTTTTTTTGGATTGATTAAAAAGAAAAATATTTATATATTTATAAATTTTTTTTTTTTTTTTTTTTTTAAATGGGAATCAATTCTGAATCGCACAACGTGGGAATCGCGATTCAAATCCGAATCGATTTTCCCCCACCCCCCTAGTATGTATGTACATATGTGTTTGTACAGTGAATATGGGTGTACCTCCAATATATGCTGACTTTACAATCTACTTCATTTAATTTCCACCAGTCTAGTTCGGAACTCCTCTTTCCACGTCATTGTCGTCAACAAGACAAAGCTGGTATGGCGGATTAGCGGCACGTAACGCCATTGTTGTAACCTCTGCTTCTTTAGCTCTAAACTCATTGCCCCCCCAGGGGATTGCGCCCTCTGCTGCTTGCATTTGGACATGAAGTATTATCAGGGATTTTAGGTTCATCTCACCGCATTATATCTTTGTTTGCATCATTAGAGTTACATTTGCGCTTTAAGTGACTCTTAATTGGTTTGTCAATCGTGCCGCTAACGAGCACAGCCACATTATGTGAATAACTGCCTTGCAGTTTTCACACAGAAGACAAGATATTTACTTTTTTGGATGGACAACATTATTAATATAAATTAACTAGTTTGATTGCGTAAATATCTAAAATATTATTTTTAGTCATCAATGTTGCATCATCTTTGACTTCAGGCTGGAAATTCTTGGACTAGAATTTAAAGTTTTATTTTTTTTCAATTGATTTGTCTCCATAAAGAATATTTATGTTAAAAAAGCAACATTTTAAAGCGTCATAAACACTCTCTCACCTCGCAGCGCCACATAAAGGTTGCAAGAGCGCGTGTTTGAAAATAGCCAGTGGTTTGACGACGGGTGTTGTTGATTTATTCGTGCAGCAGGCAAGAACACACGAGGGTGGCAACGAGGTGGACACATTTTCTAACTTTCCTTCTGGAGAAGTCGTCGTCTCAAGGAGGAATGTGTGCATGTAAATTTAGAAGAAGGTCGATATGGCTATGGAGACGTTGATTATACGTACATGTCCTTTAAAACTGACTTTGAAGCAATGTTGTAAAATAGTTGTATCTGTAAATAGAGACAACATTGATGTCTTACAGGCCCTGCGATGAGGTGGCGACTTGTCCAGGGTGTACTCCGCCTTCCGCCCGATTGTAGCTGAGATAGGCACCAGCGCCCCCCGCGACCCCAAAGGGAATAAGCGGTAGAAAATGGATGGATGGATAATGTCTAACGTTGGATCAACGTTGTCGGTTGGGTTTGATTACAATACAATAGCATGTACAAATACATGGGATGGTTTGGTAGGTAAAAATAGTTTTAGTTATATTGTAAAACTTACAAAGATTGCTTGGAGTGAGGAATGAAGAATCCATACGAGTAGAACCGCTATGGAAAGTTATACTTCCGGTTCAAGGCGTTGAAGTTGAAACAGGAAGTACATTTTCAACCCGCAACAACTGCAGTGAGCAAACTTATCCAAAAGTTGACACAAAAGCACAAAACAATGTCTCTGCTTGTGTTTAGTGAAAACTATTACACACAACACCTGATCGCCATTAGCGAAGAAAAATCCATGAATTAGTCGCACTTGCTTACAAGCCGCAGGTTTCAAAGCGAATGTATCCACGGTAGTGTGTGTGTGTATATGTATATAGTATATATACATATATGTATACAGTATATAAATTGATTTTTGATAAGGAATCATTCCAAATAAAAATCCTGATTAATCCAAAAATCTATATATTTTTTGACACCCCGAGTAATTACCCAGCAGGCACAGGACATCGACACAACGTTGATTATACGTTCACGTCCTTTAAAAACTGTGATCACTCCTTTTAGAGCCGGCCTCAGTGATATTGACTGGGGAACTCCTGTATAAACAGAGGGACACAGGAGCTGTACCTTAGAGCGTAGGGCTAGACTGTGACTAAGTTGGATCCACTTTGGACTGGACTCTCACGGTTGTGTTGGATCCACTATGGATTGAACTTTCACAGTATCATGTTAGACCCGCTCGACATCCATTGCTTTCGGTTCCCCTAGAGGGGGGGTTGGGGGGGGGGGGGGGGGGGGGGTTTGCCCACATATGCGGTCCTCATTGTCACCGAAGTACCACTGGGTGTGAGTTTTCCTTGCCCTTATGTGGGCTCTACTGAGGATGTCGTTGTGGTTTGTGTTGTGGTTTGTACAGCCCTTTGAGACATTAGTGATTTAAGGCTATATAAATAATCATTGATTGATTGAAGTGTGCAGCTCCATGCGTTCTCCTCATGAGCTAAATTGAACTCTGCCTCTGCATGATTCCTTGCTTCTTGTCTGTTTAATAGATGTCATCAGTGTTTGAACCTGACAAAACTGACTTTGAAACAACGTTGCAAAATAGTTTGTAAATTAAGGCAACATTGATGTCCAACGTTGGATCCGCACTGTTGGGTGGGAAAATTACTATATTTCAACGGTCAAATCAACGTCACAACTTGGCATTGAATAAACGTCGTCAAAAAGCATGTTGTTTCAACGTTGTATTTGTCAATGTATGGGAGAATGACCACCATTCAATGGTCAAATCAACGTCACAACCAAACATTGACTAAACGTTGTCAAAAAGCATGTTGTTTCAATGTTAGGTTTAAGTTGCGAAACATCGGGACCTGATTCAGAAAGTTATCAACGTTGTTTCAATGTCTTGTGCCTGCTGGGGATGTCTTTGACTACGTAAAAGTGGAATTTGACGATGGACATACCGAATGACGACGTCACAGACTATTGACGACAAATGAATTTTACCCTTGCTACAGTAGGGAAGGAAGCCATATCGCCCCATTCCTGGGTAGATCTCCCGTGAGAAAGAGGCAAAGCAGTCTGCTGAAAATGACGGAAAGCGCCACTCCAAGTAGGAACTGCTGCAATACACATTTTAAGATACCTAACACGCTACTGCCATCCAGCAGCCAAAGTGCATAGTGCAAGTCCCCATTTGTCACGTTTCATGTGTCAGGTAAACCACAACGAACGGGACCATCCTTACCGTATTTGTCAAAAATGTCGACAAATCACAACGCAATGTTTATCAATAATAGTACACCATTTTTTTGATGTCCGACGTCACCGATTTTTGTCGACAATTTTTTTTTTGGGTACAGTAAGGAAGTCAGCCATATCGCCACATTCCTGGGTAGATCTCCCGTGAGAGGAAGAGCCAAAGCAGTCTGCTGAAAATAACGGAAAGTGCCACTCTAAGTAGGAATTGCAGCAATACACATTTTAAGATACCTTACATGCTTCTGCCATACGGCAGCCGAAGTGGATAGTGCAACCCCCAATTGGTCACGTTTCCCGTGTCAGGTAAACCGCAACGAACGAGACCATCCTTACTGTATTTGTCAAAAATGTCAACAAATCACAACACACAGTTTATCAATAATAGTACACCATTTTTTTAATGTCCGACGTCACCGATTTTTGTCGACAATTTTTTTTTTTTTTGGTACAGTAAGGAAGGCAGCCATATCGCCCCATTCCTGGGTAGATCTCCCGTGAGAAGAAGAGGCAAAGCAGTCTGCTGAAAATAACGGAAAGTGCCACTGAACACATTTTAAGATACTTAACACTCGACTGCCATCCGGCAGCCGAAGTGGATAGTGCAACCCCCAATTTGTCACGTTTCATGTGTCAGGTAAACCGCGACGAATGCGGCCATCCTTACTGTATTTGTCAAAAATGTCGACAAATCACAACGCAATGTTTATCAATAATAGTACACCATTTTTTTAAATGTCCGACGTCACCGACTTTTGTCGACAATTTTTTTTTTTTTTTTTGGTATAGTAAGGAAGGCAGCCATATCACCCAATTCCTGGGTAGATCTCCCGTGAGAGGAAGAGGGAAAGCAGTCTGCTGAAAATGATGGAAAGTGCCACTCTGAGTAGGAACTGCCGCAAAACACATTTTAAGATACTTAACATTTTACTGCCATCCGGCAGCCAAAGTGGATAGTGCAACCCCCAATTTGTCACGTTTCACGTGTGAGGTAAACCGCGACGAATGGGGCCATCTTTACTGTATTTGTCAAAAATGTCGACAAATCACAACGCAATGTTTATCAATAATAGTACACCATTTTTTTAATGTCAGACGTCACCGACATTTGTCGACAATTTTATTTTTTTGGTACAGTAAGGAAGGCAGCCATATTGCCCCATTCCTGGGTACATCTCCCGTGAAAGGAAGAGGCAAAGCAGTCTGCTGAAAATGACGGAAAGCGCCACTCTAAGTAGGAACTGCCGCAAAACACATTTTAAGATACTAACACTCTACTGACATCCGGCAGCCGAAATGGATTGTACAACCATCTAATTTGTCACGTTTCACGTGTCAGGTAAACCGCAACGAACAGGACCATCCTTACTGTATTTGTCAAAAATGTCGACAGATCTCAACGCACAGTTTATCACTAATAGTACACCATTTTTTTAATGTACGACGTCACCGACTTTGTTGACAAATTCATTTTTTTTTTTTGGTACAGTAAGGAAGGCAGCCATATCGCCCCATTCCTGGGTACATCTCCCATGAGAGGAAGAGGCAAAGCAGTATGCTGAAAATGACGGAAAGCGCCACTCTAAGTAGGAACTAACGCATAATACATTTCAAGATACTTAACATTTTACTGCCATCCGGCAGCCGAAGTGGATTTTGCAACCCCCAATTTGTCAGGTTTCACATGTCAGGTAAACCGCGACGAATGCGCCCATCCTTACTGTATTTGTCAAAAATGTCGACAAATCACAACGCAATGTTTATCAATAATAGTACACAATTTTTTTAATGTCCAACATCACCGACTTTTGTCGGCAAAATTATTTATTTGGTACAGTAAGGGAGGAAGCCATATCGCCACATTCCTGGGTGGATCTCCCGTGAGAGAGAGGCAAAGCAGTCTGCTGAAAATGACGGAAAGCGCCACTCTATGTAGGAACTGCCACAAAACATTTTAATATACTTAACATTTTACTCCCATCCAGCATCTGAAGTGGATAGTGCAACCCCCAATTTGTCACGTTTCACGTGTCATATAACCGCAACAAACTTACTGTATTAGTCAAAAATGTCGACAAATCTTAACGCACAGTTTATCATTAATAGTACACCATTTTTTTTATGTTATAGTTTGTGTTATTTGGGATCTCAGTAGAGCAGACCTTTAAAGCAGTTTGTGCTGGATCGAACAGTTCTCCGTCTGAGTCCTTTACGCCCGTCTG
This sequence comes from Nerophis ophidion, assembly GCF_033978795.1. Lineage (NCBI taxonomy): Eukaryota > Metazoa > Chordata > Actinopteri > Syngnathiformes > Syngnathidae > Nerophis > Nerophis ophidion. The sequence goes on from NC_084634.1 coordinate 14,741,845, forward strand.
ATCAGTTGTCATGACCTCTGCTGCGAGTCACTTTATTGTCCATTTCCTATTTGTTCACATCTCATCATCACAATGACGGACAGCCGGCGAGGCCACAGAGGGAAGAACTCCGCAAAGAGAGGGATTATTCACAAAGTGTTGCCGCTCAATTATTCATGGACATCAAAGGCCTTCCTCATTGAACCTTATGAATAAATCACCGTTTGGACCAGCCTCAGCGTTCAAGATGCTGACTTAACAGCAGGGGGAAAAAATATATGACAAGTAATCGAAAGAAAAACAAGGTCAATAAAAGCAAATAAGACATAATCAAATCATATTTCTATGGACATGTTTTTGTTTTATTCTGCTTTTTTTTTCACACTGATTGTTCTGTATTTATTGTGATTTTTATTCTTATTTTCAAACTTTTACTTGCCAGTTTTAGTCCCTACAGCCCTTTGGAGCAGACGTCTGTATTGAATCAACTTTTTCTTGAAATGCTTTTTAGGTCAGACAATATATTCAGCACAAAACACAACACCCAAAAAAAAAATCCATCCATTTTATGAAAACTAATTTTTCAACGGCCCACGGCCAGTCTAAAGATACTATCCCCCCCCCCAAAAAAACATTAAAAAATTCAATGAAAGAACAAACATGTGAACAAATGTTGACTGCAGGCTGGTTTTTTTTTCCATTAAAACTGTTGTCGCTCCAAAAAATATTAATGAATAAAAACCAATATTGTTAAAAATTATTGCCCTATTCCATGTTCTAATTACTTTACATCAAATTATTTTTGGGGGATGTATTGCATTTTTTGTATGTTTGCCATGTTAAAAAATATATTTATACATTAAAGAAAATAATAAAAACTTATAATCGACTGCTGAATCTGAAGTTGAGATATAAGTATAAAAGTATAAGTAAATAAAATTATGCATGACACTTTATCACTTTTATGAGTGTGGCTCTTCTGAATCCCTAAGAAATTTTTTTTAATTTTTTTTTATACAGTCATTGCTCAAAAAAATCCAATGGATCAAAATCGATGTTAAAATTATTGACCTATTTTAGGCTCCAATTAATTCACATTAAATATTCCACTTTTAAATACTATTTGGGAAAAAAATATTGCATATTTTGTGTGTTTGCAATATTAAAAAAATGAAGTTTCTTACGACAAAAAGGGCATAAAAAAACATGGAAAAAAAACCTTATAATGGGCGGCTAAATCTGAAATTGATCAAGTGATCAAGAGACTTAAGTGTTGAAAAAAAAAGATATATATATATGTATAATTTATTTGGGACCGTTTTTATGACTGGGGCAATGTTGTTATGAATTAATGACCTATTTTAGGCTCCAATTACTTCACATTAAATATTCCACTTTGAAATATTTTTGGGGAAAAATATTGCATATTTTCTGTGTTTGCAATATAAAAAATAAAGTTTCTTACAACAAATAGGCCATTAAAAAATACACTTAAAAAGAAAACCTTTTAATCGAGACTTAAGTGTTGAAAATAAAAATAAAAATATACGTATAATTTTTTTGGGGCACTTTTATGACTGGGGCCCTTTTGGATCCCCAAGAATTGAATTATTTTTGTTTGTTTTAAACTATCATTGCTGAAAAAAAAAAATTAAATCAATGCTGTGTGTGTGTGTGTGTGTTTTTACCCATTTTAATAATATCATGGATATTAAGAGTATGTGAAAGTTCAACTCTACCGTGTTTATTTCCGTGATGACCTCCTTAAAGCTTTGTACTCAATCAGAAATATCAAGCGGCTAAAAGTCAAACGTGAATAAGTGTGCAGAGAGCGTTTTGCATTTTTCCCATCATGCCTTGCAATGAATTTAAATGGGTGTATTCTCAACTTGTTTATGGCGGTGGGGCATTTTTTGGCTTTTCAAGCTGGTTGAATTTTTTTTTTTTTTTTCCTGCACCATGACTAGGGTCGGTTGTTTGGATTGGGTCATACAAGTAAATGATGTTCTCGAGATAACTGGAAAGTTCACATCATGGTGACTGACCTGAGTTTCTTACATTTTCTACAAGTTGGTGACGAATTGTCAAGACTGATTCTATCACACAAAATATCACACAAATAAACATGCTGATTGTATCGCACATGATATCACACACGGATAAACAAGCAGCAGGACCGATTGCACCGCAGATGATATTACACACAAGTAAACACTATGCAGGACTGATTGTGTCGCACATAATATCACACAAATCAACACGCTGCAGGACTGATTTTATCACACATAATATCACACACAAGTAAACACTCTACAAGACTGCTTTTATCCCACATGATAGCACACAAACACGCTGTAGGACTGATTGTATCGCACATACCATCACACTGATAAACATGCTGCAGGACTGATTGTATCGCACATATCACACAAACATGCCACAGGACTGATTGTATCACACATGATATCACACACAAATAAACACGCTGCAGGACCGCTTGCTTCGCACATGATACCACACACAAGTAAACCCGCTGCAGAACTGCTTCTATCGCACATGATATAAAAATAAAAAATGCAGGACTGATAGGGCGCAAATATCACACAAATAAACACGGAGGATTGATAGTATCCCACATGATATCACACAAACACGCTGCAGGACTGATTGTATCGCACATAACATCACACAAACATGCTGCAGGACTGATTGTATCACACATGATATCACACACAAATAAACACACTACAGGACTGCTTGCTTTGCAGAGGATATCACACACAAGTAAACACGCTGCAGAACTGCTTTTATCGCACATTATATCATAAAAATAAAGACTCTGCATGACTGTGTCGCACATATCACACAAATAAACATGTTGGAGGACTGATTGTACCCCACATGATATCACACACAAATGAACAAGCTGCAGGACCGCTTGCATCGCACATGATATCACACACAAATACACACGCTATAGAACTGTTTCTATTGCACATACCATAAAAATAAAAACTCTGCAGGACTGATTGTATCGCACATGACATCCCACAAATAAACCCGCAGTAGAACTTATTGCATTGCACATAATATCACACACAAGTAAACACGCAGCAGGACTGCCTCTATCGCACATGATATCAAAACTAAACACACTGAAGGACTGATTGTTCATCCATCAATCCATTTCCTAACACTTGTCCTGTTCGGAGTATCACACATAATATCACAGAAATAAACACGCTGCAGGAATGATTGTATCGCACATAATATCACAGAAATAAACACGCTGCAGGCCCGATCGTATCGCATATAATATCACAGAAATAAACACGCTGCAGGACTGATTATATCGCACATAATAGTACACCAATACTGCAGGACCGCTTGCTTCTCACATGATATCACACACAGGTAAATACGGTGTAGGACTGTTTCTATCGCACATGATATCATAAAAATAAAATCTCTGCAGGACTGATTGCATCGCACAGGATATCAGACATATAAACCCGCAGTAAGACTTATTGCATTGCACATAATATCACACACAAGTAAACACGCAGCAGGACTGCTTCTATCGCACATGATATCATAAAAATAAACACACTGAAGGACTGATTGTTCATCCATCAATCCATTTCCTAACGCTTGTCCCGTTCGGAGTATCACACATAATATCACAGAAATAAACACGCTGCAGGAATGATTGTATCGCACATAATATCACAGAAATAAACACGCTGCGGGCCTGATTGTATCGCATATAATATCACAGAAATAAACACGCTGCAGGACTGATTATATTGCACATAATAGTACACGAATACTGCAGGACCGCTTGCTTCTCACATGATATCACACACAGGTAAATACGGTGTAGGACTGTTTTTATCGCACATGATATCATAAAAATAAAATCTCTGCAGGACTGATTGCATCGCACATGATATCAGACAAATCCGCAGTAAGACTTATTGCATTGCACATAAAATCACACACAAGTAAACACGGAGCAGGACTCCCTCTATCGCACATGATATCATAAAACTAAACACACTGAAGGACTGATTGTACATCCATCAATCCATTTCCTAACACTTGTCCCGTTCGGAGTATCACACATAATATCACAGAAATAAACACGCTGCAGGAATGATTGTATCGCACATAATATCACAGAAATAAACACGCTGCGGGCCTGATTGTATCGCATATAATATCACAGAAATAAACACGCTGCGGGCCTGATTGTATCGCATATAATATCACAGAAATAAACACGCTGCAGGACTGATTATATTGCACATAATAGTACACGAATACTGCAGGACCGCTTGCTTCTCACATGATATCACACACAGGTAAATACGGTGTAGGACTGTTTTTATCGCACATGATATCATAAAAATAAAATCTCTGCAGGACTGATTGCATCGCACATGATATCAGACAAATCCGCAGTAAGACTTATTGCATTGCACATAAAATCACACACAAGTAAACACGGAGCAGGACTCCCTCTATCGCACATGATATCATAAAACTAAACACACTGAAGGACTGATTGTTCATCCATCAATCCATTTCCTAACGCTTGTCCCGTTCGGAGTATCACACATAATATCACAGAAATAAACACGCTGCAGGAATAATTGTATCGCACATAATATCACAGAAATAAACATGCTGCAGGCCTGATTGTATCGCATATAATATCACAGAAATAAACACGCTGCAGGACTGATTATATCGCACATAATAGTACACGAATACTGCAGGACCGCTTGCTTCTCACATGATATCACACACAGGTAAATACGGTGAAGGACTGTTTCTATCGCATATGATATCATAAAAATAAAAACTCTGCAGGACTGATTATATCGCCCATGATATCACACAAACCCGCAACAGGACTAGTCGCATCGCACATAATATCACACACAAAACACTCTGCAGGAATGCTCAAATCGCACATGATATCACACGCAAGTAAACACGACGCAGGACTGCTTGTATCGCACATTTTACACGAGCTGATATTGTCTGGTTTCTTGCTGATATCAAACCGATAGAGCTCTATGCAACACTTACTCCAAAAGACCGTTAGATGTATTCAAGAATGTGACAGCTTTGTAAGTTATTCTGCTATTTTCATAAGTCATTATCAAGAGTGTTCGACTTATTTTTGCACTTCAAAAATGCCGGGTTTTTTTATCGATATCACTTTGTGGACAAACTTTACAAACCAATCGTCTGAATCCTCAATCCCTGGTCATCTACCATGATTGGGAGCCCAGCAGACAGTTCCGTGAGAGCTTTTTCTCTCCGCAGCACATAATCATCCTTTCCCCTCATTTGGTCTTCCTTCTATTTGTTCGCATCAACATCAAAGCCTGACCGCTGCCTCCGCTGGGAAGACCAGCTTAAAGTATCGCACTGATCCCACTCACTCACTTGTAGCTCTGCCCTGGTCCCGTGCATCCCTCCTTGCATGTGCCGCCATCACACACACACACACACACACACACACACACACACACACATGCATATGCTAATAGGGAGCATATACGGGTTCATCAGATGAACTACATCAAACAGAAAATAGTAGACATATATAAAAACACAAACTCTGTATTGTTAACTTGGTATGGACTTATGCTGTCTTTCAGTTGAAGTGGGGTGGCAATAGTTTTCGGTGAAACCTGGTGGTCACAATTCATGAAGTTAAGCTCAGAAAGTAAGTTTCATGATGCGGACACTCGTGTTACTGGATACTAAGTAACATGAAACTGTAATTATTTGGTGATTGTTTATATTAATAAATAAGTTGTTTTGGTATATATTTTTTGCTGGTTTCAGACAAATATGTGATATCAACATCACATAACATGCTATTTAGTACACGATATTAGCATGTGCTGGTATCGGACAAATGTCTGATATCAATATTCGATTGGGACATACAATTTTCTAGAGTTGTCCCGAACACAATTTTTTTTCACTTCTGATACAATACTAGAACCTTGAATATCCACCGATACCGATATTAATCCAACACGATAGTAGCATGTGCTGGTATCGGACTATTGTCTGTTATCAATATCCGATCGGGACATACAACTTGCTAGAGTTGTCCCGATACAACTTTTTCACTTCTGATACGATACTGGAACCTTGAATATCCGCGGATACAGATATTAAATTCAACACAATATTAGCATGTGCTGGTATCGGACTATTGTTTGATATCAATATCCGATCGGGACAAACAATTTGCTAGAGTTGTCCTCATACACTTTTTTCACTTCTGATACAATACTGGAACCTTGAATATCCGCAGATACCGATATTAATCAAACGCGATATTAGCATGTGCTGGTGTCGGGAAAATTTCTGATATCAATATCCGATTGGGACACACAATTTTCTAGAGTTGTCCCGATACAACTTTTTCACTTCTGATACGATACTAGAACCTTGAATACCCGCGAATACCGATATTAATTCAACACGATAGTAGCATGTGCTGGTATCGGACAAATGTCTGTTATCAATATCCGATTGGGACACACAATTTTCTAGAGTTGTCCCGATACAACTTTTTCACTTCTGATATGATCCTGGAACCTTGAATATCCACCGATATTGATATTAATCCAACACAATATTAGCATGTGCTGGTATCGGACTATTGTCTGTTATCAATATCCGATCGGGACATACAACTTGCTAGAGTTGTCCCGATACAACTTTTTCACTTCTGATACGATACTGGAACCTTGAATATCCGCGGATACAGATATTAAATTCAACACAATATTAGCATGTGCTGGTATCGGACTATTGTTTGATATCAATATCCGATCGGGACAAACAATTTGCTAGAGTTGTCCTCATACACTTTTTTCACTTCTGATACAATACTGGAACCTTGAATATCCGCAGATACCGATATTAATCAAACGCGATATTAGCATGTGCTGGTGTCGGGAAAATTTCTGATATCAATATCCGATTGGGACACACAATTTTCTAGAGTTGTCCCGATACAACTTTTTCACTTCTGATACGATACTAGAACCTTGAATACCCGCGAATACCGATATTAATTCAACACGATAGTAGCATGTGCTGGTATCGGACAAATGTCTGTTATCAATATCCGATTGGGACACACAATTTTCTAGAGTTGTCCCGATACAACTTTTTCACTTCTGATATGATCCTGGAACCTTGAATATCCACCGATATTGATATTAATCCAACACAATATTAGCATTGGCTGGTATCGGACAAATGTCTGTTATCAATATCCGATCGGTACATACAATGTGCTAGAGTTGTCCCGATACAACTTTTTAACTTCTGATACGATACCGATACCTTGAATTTCCGCCGATATTGATTTTAATCCAACGTGATATTAGCATGTGCTGGTACTGGCCAAATGTCTGATATCAATATCCGATCGGGACATACAATTTTCTAGAGTTGTCCCGATATAATTTTTTCACTTCTGAACCTTGAATATCTGCCGATACCAATATTAATCCAGCACGATAGTAGCATGTACTGGTATCGGAAAAATGTCTGAACTCAATATCTAATCGGGACATACAATTTGCTACGGTTGTCCTTTGCAACTTGATCCCTTTTGATACAATACTGGAACCCTAAATACCCGCAGACACCGATATCATTCAACATAATATTCGCATGTCCTGGTATCGGACAAATATTTGATATCAATATCCGACCGGGTCATACTATTTACCAGAGCTGTCCCGATACAATTTTTTCTAAACAAATACAATAGCAATATTGGAGCCTTAAGTATTGGACGATTCAGATAATAATCCAATACGATATCGGCATGAATCAAAGTATATATTTTTAACATTTCATTGTGTGGAACTGGTTTGATCAAAGTAAACACACTGCAGGACTGCTTGTATCGCACACAATATCCCAGACGAGTAAACACGCTGAAAAACTGCTTGTATCGCACATGATTTTACACTTGTAAACACGCTACAGTACTGCTTGTATCGCAGATGATATCACTCACAAATGAACACGCCGCAGGACTGCATGTATCGCACATGATATCACACACAACTAAACACTAACTACAGGACTGCCTGTGTCACTGATGGTATCACACACAAGTAGACAGGCTGCACTACTGCTTGTATCGCACTTGATATCACACAAAGGTAAACACTGCAGAACTGCTTATATCGCACATGATATCACACACAAACACGCTGCAGGACTACTTGTATCGCACATGATATCACATATCATTAAACATGCTGCAGGACTGCTTAAATCGCAAATATTACACACAAATAAACACGCTGTAAGATTGCTTGTATCGCACACGATATTACAAACTAACACTGCAGGAATGCTTGTATCACACATGATATCACTCATTATCAAATATGCTGTGGGACTGTTTAAATCGCACAAAATATTTACACATGTAAACATGCTGCATGACTGCTTGTATCGCACATGATATTACAAACAAATAAACACACTGTAGGACTGCTTGTATCGCACATGATATCAAACAAGTAAACACACCGCAGGGCTGCTTGTATCGCAAAGGATATCACACAGGAGTAAACATGCTGCAGAACTGCTTGTATAGAGCAGTGCATAACAGACGAATAAACAAGCTGCAGGATTGCCTGTATCGCACATGATATAACAGACGAATAAACAAGCTGCATGATTGCCTGTATCGCACATGATATCACGCACAAGTAAACACACTGCAGGACTGGTTGTATCGCACATGATATCACACAGGAGTAAATCCGCTGCAGAACTGCTTGTATAGGGCAGTGTATAACAGACAAATAAACAAGCTGTAGGACTGCTTGTATCGCACATTACAGCAGGTGTGTAATTGCGTGTACAAGACATATTATACATAATTTAAGTATCATGTGATTGACTGGCGACCAGTCCAGACTCCAGGGCGGACCTCGGCCGTTTGCCCAAAGCCCACTGCGATACGCTCCAGCTCACCTGTGACCCTAATGAGCACAGGCGGTGCAGAAAATGGATGGAAGTGTTTTCATCCAGACAGTAAAAACAGGACGATACATGCATCTACCAAGGCGTGGTATGTTGCGGTGCCATTACCACAGCTTTTACCGTCTGCTCTGCATGACTGATGCCTGCATTATTGTGTTGGAAACATTGCAACATTGCCATGGTAACGAGGAAATATCGTCGCCATTATTTCTAACTCTCTTCTGAGGCACAGCCTGTCATAATGAATATTGATAACACAAAATAAATATTAGTGATGCACGATAATGGAAATATTAACCAATAACCAATATATATATATATATATATATATATATATATATATATATATAGTGGCACCTGATTCTTAATTGAATGGTTTAAAAGGAGAAAACACGAAAAAAAATTTAATTTAATTTTCAAACTTAGTTTATTTTCAATTTCAACTCTTTAAAATTCAAAATTCAAAAGAAAAAAAGAAGAGAAAAACTACCTAATTTGAATCTTTTTGAAAAAAATCAATGGAACATCATTAGTAATTTTTCCTTAAGATTAATTTTAGAATTTTGATGACATGTTTTAAATAGGTTAAAATCCAATCTGCACTTTGTTAGAATATATATAACAAATTGGACCAAGCTATATTTCTAACAAAGACCAATCATTATTTCTTCTAGATTTTGCAGAACAAAAATTTTAAAATAAATTCAAAAAACTTTGAAATAAGATTTTTATTTGATTCTACAGATTTTCTAGACTTGCCAGAACAATTTTTTTAAATTTTAATCATAAGTTTGAAGAAAAATACAACAAATATTATTCGTCTCAAAAACAGAAGCTAAAATGAAGAAATACATTAAAATGTATTTATTATTTTTTACAATAAAAAAAAAAAACCTAACCATTGATTTAAATTGCCAGGAAAGAAGAAGAAGGAATTTAAAAGGTAAAAAGGTATATGTGTTTAAAAATCCTAAAATCATTTTTAAGGTTGTATTTTTTCTCTAAAATTGTCTTTCTGAAAGTTATAGGAAGCAAAGTATAAACATAAATGAATTTATTTATACAAGTGAAAGCCAAGCCTTTAGAAAATTGTCTTAGATTTTCAAATTGTATTTGAGTTTTGTCCCTCTTAGAATCAAAAATGTTGAGCAAAGCGGGACCAGCTTACTAGTAAATAAATACAATTTAAAAAATACAAGCAGCTCACTGGTAAGTGCTGCCATTTGAGCTATTTTTAGAACAGGCCAGCGGGCTACTCATCTGGTCCTTACTGGCGTGTGTTTGGGGTCATTGTCCTGTTAGAACACCCAACTGCGCCCAAGACTTAAACTCTGGGCTAATGATTTTAGGTTGTCCTGAAGAATTTGGAGGTAATCCTCCTTTTTCATTGTACATTTAAAGCAACAGTTCCATTGGCAGCAAAACAGGCCAGGAGCATAATACTACCACCTCCATGCTTGAAGGTAGTTATGGTGTTCCAGGGATTAAAGCCCTCACCTTTTCTCCTACAAACATAAAGCTGGGTATTGTGGACAAACAGCTCAATTTTTGTTTCATCTGACATCACATGGACGAAGATAAGACCTTCTGGAGAAAAGTTCTGTGGTCAGATGAAACAAAAATTGAGCTGTTTGGCCACAATACCAAGCAATATGTTTGAAGGAGAAAAGGTGAGGCCTTTAATCCCAGGAACACCAATCCTACCGTCAAGCATAGTGGTGGTAGTATTATGCTCTGGGCCTGTTTTGCTGCCAATGGAACTGATGCTTTAAATGGGACAATGAAAAGGGACACTATCACAAAAAAATAAGAGTAGTAGAAATTATTGGAAACGCAAGACAGCCATGACATTATGTTATTTACAAGTGTATGTGAACTTTGGATCACCACTGTAAATATATACTTTGCAGGCAGTCAGCTTTCGGGACCAGGTGTTACGGTTACTTAGGACTTAGGGGAGGTGACGGCAACAGACACCAGAGTGCAGTATAGTTCTAAGTATTGATTATACATATATATATATAAACTATATACTAAAAAAACAATAACTAACCAAGGAAATGGAGAGTGACAAAATCCAAGAGTGTGCATGGTGTAAGACTATGTGTGTAAATTAGCGGTTGAGTGTTACCGTAAATGTTGAACGAGAGCGAAGGAACACGGAAGTCCATGAGGCAGGCAGATGATCCAAGGCGATCGAGAGGCGTCGAGAGAAACGAGTTCAAGCGGAAGGTCGAGAAACCAAAAGGGCAGTCCGGGAGGCAAGGGGAACAACAGGGGATCACAGGAGAAAAACGAAAAGCGAAAGGTAAAGAAGACTATATATTCCGGCACGGCATGGCAGGTTGTGCCGGCTTAAGAAGGCAGCTCGTTCATCCCAGGCAGTTGTGCTGATTTCCGATTGATTGCAGCCGTCCGGAAGTGCGCCCATAGCGAAAAGGGAACGCCTGTGGGCGTGGCCCGCTGTGCTCTCACTGGAGCGCACAAATGGATGAGCGGCGGTGGCAAGAACCTGAGCCGTAACACCAGGTCAAACATTTGGGACATCCTTGACTCTCCTTAAAATCTCTGTGCAGCTCTCCTCAGTAAGGGTCACTCCCAAATCCCCCCCACCCATTCGACGAGGGACGAATGTGTCACGTACTCTGGATTTTGAGAAGCGGATGCGTGACCCTCACTGACGCTATGTCATGAGTGTCAGAAAAATATGAAAATTATCAAAAAAACTTTCCGTTCTTTGAGTTCCCAGTGAACAGACAAGAGGCTGACTTTGTTGCCACAAGCCAAAAGCTTGGAATATTCTGCTGTGTACAATGGGAGGAGACGATAGTAGTTATCTATTTTGATCCAAGACCTGCCCAAGCTCGATCCAGGACCAGTCCAAGCCCGAGGCATCTTTTTCTTTTGTGTTAATGTGACCGAAAACCATGGCTGTTTACATACTGTGCTCGGCCCTAAGCTCTGGAACACTCTGCCCCTCCATATTCGAACTGCTCCCACAGTGGAGTGTTTTAAGCATTGTCTTAAGACCCATTTTTATTCTCTGGCTTTTAACACTACGTGAGTTGTGTGGTCCTCTGTTGCCCTCTGTGTTTTAAAATGTTGATTTATATTTACTATTTTAATTGGTTTCACACTTAAAATCGTTTTTAGTCATATTTATTTTATGTTGTTTTTATATTGGTTTTATATGTATTTATTCACTTCCAAAGACATGCACCTAGGGATAGGTTGATTGGCAACACTAAATTGGCCCTAGTGTGTGAATGTGAGTGTGAATGTTGTCTGTGTTGGCCATGCGATGAGGTGGCGACTTGTCCAGGGTGTACCCTGCCTCCCGCCCGATTGTAGCTGAGATAGGCGCCAGCGCCCCCCGCGACCCCGAAAGGGAATAAGCGGTAGAAAATGGATGGATGGATGGATGTATTTATTTAAATTTTTTGTTTTTATTCAGTCATTGGTGGAGCTCAGGATAGTATTTGAATGTTGTTTTTAATATTGTTGTGCAATACTTTGGAAACATTTTGTTGTTTAAATATGCTATATGAATATATTGGATTGGATTGGATACCTCCCATTCCTTTAGAAAAAGCTGTTATGTGAACAGGGAAAGTCCAAATAAGAAGAGGCGGCGTACAATCTTTCGCCAGAGCGTCCTGGCAGACTGTACAGCTCGGACGTTTCTACTCAAATTGAGCTTTGTCTCTGTTTAATTCCTTGCTTCTTGTCTCGTTTAATAGTTGTCATCAGTGTTTGAACCGGACAATGGCGGTCTTAGAAATATACATACACGTGACACACACACACGTGACACACACTCTACCTTCCCATGAAGATGCAAGAGGCCAGTGACATAAGATCGATTACAGATCAGAGACAGAAACAGGATTGCTTCAGAAGCCAGCCTCTCTTCATTGGCCTTTCATCTCTGGATGTCCGTCCTGTCTTAGACTTCTTTTCTCTCCCATGGCCTCGTTCTTGTGTGTCCCCCCCCCACAACATCACCATCCATACATCTCTTGACGCGGCCCCTAATTACCCAACACACTGGGGCCATTAGCACGGCCCCTGCGGCTCCCGCCTGCCCCGCTATACTTAATCCATTCATTCCTTCCGCTCGGTTGCTATCTCTTCATCTCCTGCCCTCCTTCTTTCGCCGCCGTCCCTCAAAAGTGTCTTTGTCGGGCCAACAAAGGCGCGGGGACGCAGGAAGGTCACAGCGATGTACGGCCTGGGGGCGCCGCCGTCGGGGTCACACAGCCAAAAAGGAAGTACTCACGTCTTAAAGAGGGAAGTTGGAATATCGTCTATCACTCACGATCCTTATGTATGCATAAAATAGGGCAAGTATCCAGAATGGATACATGGATGATACAGCAGAGGATTGGGAGAATGTCATGTGGTCAGATGAAACCAAAATAGAACTTTTTGGTATAAACTCAACTCGTCGTGTTTGGAGGAAGAAGAATACTGAGTTGCATCCCAAGAACACCATACCTACTGTGAAGCATGGGGGTGGAAACATCATGCTTTGGGGCTGTTTTTCTGGGGACAGGACGATTGATCCGTGTTAAGGAAAGAATGAATGGGGCCATGTATCGTGAGATTTTGAGCCAAAACCTCCTTCCATCAGTGAGAGCTTTGAATGGTTGACCAAATTCTTATTTTCCACCATAATTTACAAATAAATTCTTTAAAATTCCTAAAATGTGAATCCCTAATTTTTTTTTTTTTTCGCATTCTGTCTCTCACAGTTGAAGTGTACCTATGATGAAAATTACAGACCTCTGTCATCATTTTAAGTGGGAGAACTTGCACAATCGGTGGCTGACTAAATACCTTTTTGCCCCACTGTACGTATTAACTATATTGTTATGGTTAACACTAACTAGTTAACTTGCTTATGCTGCTATATTGATATATTGAGCTGCTGCATCGCCTCTGAGTTGGTGAAAGTTAAATTCTAGATTATAAATCATGGCTCTCACCTGAATAGTAGAACTTTGTGGACAAAAACCAGCAAGTTGGTCAACTTTGACGTCCAACCTACACAAAAAGACGCTTGTTTGCGTGACTTTTTTCTTTTTTTTTTAACCCTTTCTGATGATTATGATAACCGTATTTTCCAGTTTAAAGACCACACCCGAATTAGAGTGCAGATCAACCTTATGTTTTACATGCATTAGCCGCACCGGTATGAAAGTTTTGCAAATCCGTCCTATTCCTACCGCTTGTCCCCTTTTTGGAGTGGCGGGGGGGAGGGGTGCTGGAGCCTATCTCAGCTGCACTCGGGCGGAAGGCGTAGTACACCCTGGACAAGTCGCCACCTCATCACAGAAACAACATAGATAGACAGCTTATTTAACTTTGTATTAAATGAGAAAGGGAAACATCACACAGCAAACAACACACCTGACGACTACTATGTGGGAATAACAAACAACAATGTTTAAAGTGTAAACTCGCAATCCAAACAATACCTCGTTTGTGGACAAAGAGGCTTTCATTCAACTGCACAGGCCAGATATTTTAACCACTGTATTTTCCAGACTATAAACCGCATCGGTATATAAGCCACACCCACTTAATTTTTGAAGAAACATTTTTTTCCCCTATATATTAGTGGCACCGGACTATAAGCCGTAGATAAATACGCTGTGAAATTAGTTATTTACAAAGAAATATTTTGTAAGTGTTTAGTTACATACCTTAATTGTTTCCAAATGGGCAGTAAAACGGCTGATCAAACAAAACAGGAGTGGACCTACTAGCAGCACAAGCTAGCTCTCCAATCAGGTAAACAGACTCCACAACTCCACGGTGACGTTTTGGTGATTTTTCTGAAGAATTCGTAAAACTGAAACAATACAAAAATAATGCCATTGTGAGTTGATACTACTAACAGACATTCGTAAATGTGTTAGCATATTAGATAATGCTAACGATGCTAGCTTCATTACATTACAATAGCACGAACAAATATGGTAAAAAAATAAATAAAAAAAGACTCCTACAGACATCTCACATTTGTAAGGAAAAATTGTTTTAGTTGTATTGTAAAACTTACAAATGTTGCCTGGAGTCATGAATGAAAAATGTATACGAGTAGAATCGCTGTGGACAAATGTAGACAAAACGGGTTATACTTCTGGTTCAAGGCATGGAACAAAAAATAACTTTTCAACCCGCAGCACCTGCAGTGAGTGAACTCGTCCAAAAGATGCACAAACAATAACACACCTTTTCACTGTCAATATTGGTGTTGTATAAAAAAAGAATTGTTGAAAACAAAACATTATGGTTGTCAGTGAGTAAAAATCCACAAATTAGCCACACCATTTCATAAGCTGCAGGGTTCAATGTGTAGGAAAACAGTAGTCCAAAAATTATGGTAATTATTCATCTCAAAGGGAAGATATAAACATCCCAGTAAGAGCAGACATTGTACTGTAAGTGATTGTTTTATTATGTTTGTATATCATGTTTAGAGCTTAGCAATACTGCTACATGGTGCTTAGTGTTTCACTAGAGCTGCATCTGTTTAGCACTCATCTTATAAAACTTGTAGATCGTCCTTATGTTCAGGCTCAAAAATATAAGTATCTTGATCATCATTTGTCCTAAAGTAGTCTTTTTTTTTGTCTCTCATGAAGTCTGCAATGATTAGTAGTGTTGTTGAAGAAAAAAGCGAACATTGTGATGCGTCTGAAATTTCTTACTTAAAATTATCAAAATACGTAAATTTGATATGTTATGTACATATATACTTACAGTGTGTATATGAAACTTTGATGGATGTATTTTTAGAACAGTTTATCGGCGGAATTGAGCGACTCTTTTTAACGTCATTATTAGCTGACTTTTGCTAGACTTCATTTATGTTTTAGAATCCATTTAAAAAAGACATACCGTGTTTCCTTCAATTGTCGCAGGGCATATAGAATGTGCCTGCCTTAAATTACTGCCGGGTAAAACTCGCTTCCCAAAATAATTGGCGCATGCTTAGTATTACCGCCTGGTCAAACTCATGACATCATGAGTGACATTTCCCCTTTCATCATTTTCAAAATGGAGGAGGCTGATTTCAATACCAGTAATTTGAAATCACATAAAGGGAAGAAAATTAAGAGCTATTCAGTAGGACTTAAGGTCCAAGCTTACATCACACTCAAATTCTTTACTGCATACCTTTGGTAAGTGCCGGAGTGAGAAGAGGTTTTAAAATAATTAGCGCATGCTTACTTTTACCGCATGCCTTTGGAAATACGGTATGTTCTTTTCTTACATACAGATTGTGAATGATAGACAAAATTCCCAAAAAGTGCAGTTCCCTTTAAAAAAAAAAAAAAAAACAGGGTGTCGGGGGGGTCTGTAGTCTTTTTGGTGATTTAAAACTCGCAGCTTAAAGCGTCACTTTTAACGATCACTTTATCGGCGGCGGTGAACTGAGGAAACAGTTGTGAACGTGGAAGTACGTGGCGGCCAGATGAGGTTTTTAAAGGACTTTAAGAGTCACTCTGTCCAGTGATGATTTACGCTGACTCAGCATCCCTCCGGCTGACACATTTATCTGTTTGGACAAAAAAAAAAAAAAAAGGAAGGTCATTTCTTGGGGGGGGGGGGGGCAGCAGCCGTTATCACCGGGAGGAAGACGGACTCAATTTCACCAACACTATCTACTGTGCTAACATTTTATATAAACTTTACTTGTCGGAAGTATTTGAATGCAAATTTTTACTTTTACTCAAGTTTTTTGGGCGAGGGAGTAACGCTACTTTTGCGTTGTTACATTGACTTTTATTACAATTAATTAATTTTGTATTTATTCATCATCTTTTGATTGCTGCTGTGTTCTTTTGGATCACTAGCGTCACATGACTCTGCTTGACCAATCAAACAAGTGACCTTTAAATCCATAATAAAACTTTAACGAATGTTTGTTGTAAACTTTGTAGACAGTAGTTTATGTATTTTGTATAAAGACTATTTATTTTTCGGTAAATTATTGTAAATCGCAAAACATTACCACTTTTATTGGTAAGGTAACATTTTGGCAACTAAGCTAACAGATTTTTTGTTTGTTTTACCGTAAAATCAATTCTTTTACAGCGCTTTACTGTAAATGGAAAAACCCTACCACTGTCATTTTTACGATGAAATTCTGGCGACTGAGCTGCTGGGTTTTTATCGTGAACTCTACACCTGTACATATGTTGCTTTTACATTATATAACTATAAATTGAAAAATAGTACCGCTGTTATTTTTGCGGTAAAATTCTGGTGACAGGTGCAAGTTGTTTTACGGTAAAATCTACCGTTGTTATTACAGTGCGCTACTGTAAATGGAAAATCGGTATCAGTGTTATCTTTGCGGGCAAATTCTGGAGACTGAGCTGCCAGTTTCTTTTATTCTGAAATCTACATTTATTGTTTTTCCACCAAATTACTGTAAGTATTGTATTACCTCTGTCATTTTTACAGTAAAAAGCTGAAAACTGCCAATCAATATTTTTCGGGTTTATTGCTGTTAATCGCAAAGCATTACCACTTTTATTGGTAAAGTAATATTTTTGCAACATAGCTGACAGATTTTTTTGTTTGTTTTACAGTAAAATCCATTCTTTTACAGCACATTACTGTATATAGAAAATTTGTACAATAAAATTCTGGCGACTGAGCTGCTGGGTTTTTATCGTGAAAGGTACATCTGTACATATGTTGCTTTCACATTATATAACTATAAATTGAAAAATAGTACCGCTGTTATTTTTGCGGTAAAATTCTGGTGACAGGTGCAAGTTGTTTTACGGTAAAATCTACCATCGTTATTACAGTGCATTACTGTAAATGGAAAATTGGTATCAGTGTTATCTTTGCAGGCAAATTCTGGAGACTGAGCTGCCAGTTTCTTTTATTCTGAAATCTACATTTATTGTTTCTCCACCAAATTACTGTAATTATTGTATTACCACTGTCATTTTTACAGTAAAAAGCTGACAACTGCCAATCAATATTTTTCGGGTTTATTGCTGTTAATCGCAAAACATTACCACTTTTATTGGTAAAGTAACATTTTCTCAACTAAGCTGACATATTTTTTTGTTTGTTTTAGACCTTAAAATCAATTGTTTTACAGCACATTACTGTAAATGGGAAAAACCCTACCGCTGTCATTTTTACGATAAAATTCTGGCGACCGAGCTGCTGGGTTTTTATCGTGAAATCTATGTCTGTACATATGTTGCTTTTACATTAAATGACTGTATTTTGAAAAACAGTGACGCTCTTATTTTTACGATAAAATTTTGATGAGTTGTTTTACGGTAAAATCTACCGTTGTTATTACAGTGCATTACTGTAAATAGAAAATTGGCATCAGCGTTATCTTTGCGGGAAAATTCCAGAGACTGAGATACCAGTTTCTTTTATTTTGAAGTCTAAATTCAATTTTGTTCCACCAAATTACTGTAAATCGAAAAACAGTACCACTGTAATTTTTAGGGTAAAAAAAACTAGCAACTGCCAATCAATATTTTTCCGGTTTATTACTGTCAATTGCAAAACATTACTACTTTTTTTAGTAAAGTAACATTTTGTCAACTAGGCTGGCAGAGGTTTTTGTGTGTTTTACCGTAAAATCCATTGTTTTGCAGCACATTACTGTAAATGGAAAATCCCTACCACCGTCATATTTACGATAAAATTCTGGCAACTGAGCTGCTGGGTTTTTATCATGAAATCTACGTATGTACATATGTTGCTTTTACATTAAATGACTATGTTGAAAAATAGTACCGCTCTTATTTTTACGATAAAATTTTGATGAGTTGTTTTACGGTAAAATCTAGCGTTGTTATTACAGTGCATTACTGTAAATAGAAAATTAGCATCAGCGTTATCTTTGCGGGAAAAGTCCAGAGACTGAGATACCAGTTTCTTTTATTTTGAAATCTAAATTCAATGTTGTTCCACCAAATTACTGTAAATCGAAAAACAGTACCACTGTAATTTTTGGGGTAAAAAAACTGCCAGATGCCAGTCAATATTTTTCAGGTTTATTACTGTTATTCGCAAAACATTACTACTTTTATTAGTAAAGTAACTTCTTGGCAACTAAGTTGACAGATTTTTTTGTGTGTTTTACTGTAAAATCCATTCTTTTACAGCACATTACTGTAAATGAAAAATTTGTACGATAAAATTCTGGCGACTGAGTTGCTGGGTTTTTATAGTGAAATCTACGTCTGTACATATGTTGCTTTTACATTGAATGACTATAAATTGAAAAACAGTACCGCTCTTATTTTTACGATAAAATGTTGATGACAAGTGCAAGTTGTTTTACGGTAAAATCTACCGCACTACTGTAAATGGAAAATCGGTATCAGTGTTATCTTTGCAGGCAAATTCTGGCGACTGAGCTGCCAGTTTCTTTTATTCTGAAATCTACATTTATTGTCTTTCCACCAAATTACTGTAATTATTGTATTACCACTGTCATTTTTACGGTAAAAAGCCGGCAACTGCCAATCAATATTTTTCGGGTTTATTGCTGTTAATCGCAAAACATTACCACTTTTATTGGTAAAGTGACATTTTTGCAACATAGCTGACAGATTTTTTTGTTCGTTTTACCGTAAAATCCATTCTTTTACAGCACATTACTGCATATAGAAAATTCGTACGATAAAATTCTGGCAACTGAGCTGCTGGGTTTTTATCGTGAAAGCTACATCTGTACATATGTTGCTTTTACATTTAATGACTATAACTTGATAAAATTCTGGTGACAGGTGCATGTTTTTTTACAGTAAAATCTACAGTCGTTATTACAGTGCATTACTGTAAATTGGCATCAGCGTTATCTTTGCGGTAAAAGTCCAGAGACTGAGATAACAGTTTCTTTTATTTTGAAATGTACATGCAATGTTTTTCCACCAAAATACTGTAAATCGGAAAACAGAACCATTGTAATTTAATGGTTAAAAAACTGGCAACTGCCAATCAATATTTTTCGGGTTTATTGCTGTTAATCGCAAAACATTACCACTTTTATTGGTAAAGTAACATTTTCTCAACTAAGCAGACATATTTCTTTGTGTGTTTTATACCTTAAAATCCATTGTTTTACAGCGCATTACTGTAAATGGGAAAAACCCTACCGCTGTCGTTTGTACGATAAAATTCTGGCGACGGAGCTGCTGGATTTTTATCGTGAAATCTACATATGTACATATGTTGCTTTTACATTAAATGACTATATATTGAAAAACAGTACCGCTCTTATTTTTACGATAAAATTTTGATGAGTTGTTTTACGGTAAAATCTACCCTCGTTATTACAGTGCATTACTGTAAATGGAAAATTGGCATCAGCATTATCTTTGCGGGAAAAGTCCAGATACTGAGATAACAGTTTCTTTTATTTTGAAATCTACATTCAATTTTGTTCCACCAAATTACTGTAAATCGAAAAACAGTACCACTGTAATTTTTAGGGTAAAAAAAACTAGCAACTGCCAATCAATATTTTTCCGGTTTATTACTGTCAATTGCAAAACATTACTACTTTTTTTTAGTAAAGTAACATTTTGTCAACTAGGCTGGCAGATGTTTTTGTGTGTTTTACCGTAAAATCCATTGTTTTACAGCACATTACTGTAAATGGAAAATCCCTACCACCGTCATGTTTACGATAAAATTCTGGCAACTGAGCGTCTGGGTTTTTATCGTGAAATCTACGTCCGTACATATGTTGCTTTTACATTAAATGACTATATTTTGAAAAACAGTAACGCTCTTATTTTTACGATAAAATTTTGATGAGTTGTTTTACGGTCAAATCTACCGTTGTTATTACAGTGCATTACTGTAAATAGAAAATTGGCATCTGCGTTATCTTTGCAAGAAAAGTCCAGAGACTGAGATACCAGTTTATTTTATTTTGAAATCTAAATTCAATGTTGTTCCACCAAATTACTGTAAATTGAAAAACAGTACCACTGTAATTTTTGGGGTAAAAAAACTGGCAAATGCCAGTTAATATTTTTCAGGTTTATTACTGTTATTCGCAAAACATTACTACTTTTATTAGTAAAGTAACATCTTGGCAACTAAGTTGACAGATTTTTTTGTGTGTTTTACTGTAAAATCCATTCTTTTACAGCACATTACTGTAAATGAAAAATTTGTACGATAAAATTCTGGCGACTGAGCTGCTGGGTTTTTATCGTGAAATCTACGTCTGTACATATGTTGCTTTTACATTGAATGACTATAAATTGAAAAACAGTACCGCTGTTATTTTTACGATAAAATGTTGACAAGTGCAAGTTGTTTTACGGTAAAATCTACCGTCGTTATTACAGTGCAGTACTGTAAATGGAAAATCGGTATCAGTGTTATATTTGCAGGCAAATTCTGGCGACTGAGCTGCCAGTTTCTTTTATTCTGAAATCTACATTTATTGTTTTTCCACCAAATTACTGTAATTATTGTATTACCACTGTCATTTTTAGGGTAAAAAGCCGGCAACAGCCAATCAATATTTTTCGGGTTTATTGCTGTTAATCGCAAAACATTACCACTTTTATTGGTAAAGTGACATTTTTGCAACATAGCTGACAGATTTTTTTGTTTTACAGTAAAATCCATTGTTTTACAGCACATTACTGTAAATGGAAAATTTGTCCGATAAAATTCTGGCGACTGAGCTGCTGGGTTTTTATCCTGAAAGCTACTTCTGCACATATGTTGCTTCTACATTTAATGACTATAATTTGAAAAAAAACAGCACCGCTGTTTTTTTTAACGATAAAATTCCGGTGACAGGTGCAAGTTTTTTTTACAGTAAAATCTACCGTCGTTATTACAGTGCATTACTGTAAATTGGCATCAGCATTATCTTTGCGGGAAAAGTCCAGAGATTGAGATAACAGTTTCTTTTATTTTGAAATCTACATTCAATGTTCCACCAAATTACTGTAAATCGAAAAACAGTACCACTGTAATTTTTAGGGTAAAAAAAACAGGCAGCTGCCAATCAATATTTTCCCGGTTTATTACTGTTAATCGCAAAACATTACTACTTCTATTAGTAAAGTAACATTTTGGCAACTAAGTTGACGGATTTTTTTGTGTGTTTACCGTAAAATCCATTGTTTTACAGCACATTACTGTAAATGGAAAAACCCTACCACAGTCATTTTTATACGATAAAATTCTGTACCACGGTTATTTTTACAATAATATTCTGGCGACTGTGTTGCCTGTTTTTTTACAGTAAAATCTATGTTTGGGTGTTTTACAGTGCATTACTGTACATGTAAAAACAACAGCACTGATATTTTTCGGATCAAATTCGGGTGACTGAGCTCCCATTTTATTAATCGTAAAATCTATGGTCATTGCTTTTACACAGAATTACTACACATTGAAAAACGACACCATTATTATCTTTACTGTAAAATTATGGTGACTATGTTGCCAGTGTATTTATTGTAAAATCTACGTTCAGGGTTTTTACAGTGCATTACTGTAAATCTAAAAACAGCCTCACTTTAAATAAAATTGCAAAGCTGCCAGTTTATCGGGAAATCCTAATTTGTTGTTTTTACACTGAATTACTGTAAATCGGAAAGCAGTAACACTGTTACTTTTACAGTAAAATTGTAAAGCTTACAGTTTTTTATCGTGAAAACTATCCTGAAAACAGTACCACTGTTACTTTTACAGTAAAATTGTAAAGCTTACAGTTTTTTGTCGTGAAAACAGTACCACTGTTATTCTTGCGATAATATTTTGGCGACCGTAAAATTTTCAGCTGTTATTTTTACAGTGCATTACTGTAAATAGAAAAAGGCTACCACTGTTTTCACGATAAAATTCTGGCGACTGTGTTAACAGTTTTTACTGTAAAATCTACATTCAGGGTTTTTACAGCGCATTACTGTAAATTTAAAAACAGCATCACTTGTACAATAAACGTGTAAAGCTGCCAGTTTTTTATCGTGAAATCTCCATTTGTTGTTTTTACACTGAATTACTGTAAATCGGAAAACAGCAACACTGTTACTTTTACAATAAAATTGTAACGCTGACAGTATTTTTATCGTAAAATATATCGTGAAAACAGTACAACTGTCATTCTTACGACAATATGATGAGCGGGCAGTTTTTTTTCTCACCGTAAAATTTGCAGTTGTGTATGATAAAATTCTGGCGACTGTGTTGCCGGATTTTTATTTTTTTACTGTAAAATCTATGTTCCGGGTTTTTACAGTGCATTACTCTAAATATAAAAACAACAACACTGTTATTTTTCAGATAAAATCTTGGCAACGGAGCTCCCATTTTTTTGGATCGTAAAATCTATGGGCATTGTTTTTACACAGAATTACTACTAATTGTAAAACAGTACCATTATCTTTACTGTAAAATTCTGGCGATTGTTGCCAGTTTTTACAGTAAAATCTACACTCATTGTTTTCACAGTGCATTACTGTAAATTTCAAAACAGAACCATTGCTACTTTTACAATTAAACTGTACGGCTGCCATTTTTTTTTAATCGCGAAATCCACATATGCTGTTATTCAACTAAAATACTGTAAATCGGAAAACAGCACCGCTGTTACTTTTACAATAAAATTGTAAAGCTGCCAGTTTTTTAATCGTAAAATTAATCATGAAAACTGTTATTCTTACGATAATATGAGCGGGCAGTTTTTTTTTCTCACCATGAAATTTGGAGTTGTTTACAATAAAATTCTGGTGACTGTGTTGCCAGTTTTTTTTTTACTGTAAAATCTACGTTCAGGGTTTTTACAGAGCAATACTGTTATTTTTCAGATACAATTCCGGCAGCTGAGCTACCTTTTTTTTTCTTCGTACAATCTATGATCATTGTTTTTACACATATTAATTGAAAAAGAGTACCAACATTATCTTTACAGTAAAATTCTGTGTTGCAAGTTTGTTTTTGTTTTTTTACTGGAAAATTTACGGTCAGGGTTTTTACAATGTGCACAGTTTTTTGTTTTTTTAATAGTAAAATTCTGGCGACTGAGGTTCCTGTTTTTACTGTAAAATCTGCAGTTTTTACAGTGCATTATTGTAAACTGAAAACTGAAAAATCCAGTTTTCAACACAGTACAAAGCAATCCTGCAATTTTTAAAATGAGGAAAATTGTCTACGAAATTTGGAGAAGCTGCTGATGGTGTGTTTGACGAAGAAGCAATATAAGTCAGGTTGCCACTGTGGTTGTTTATATATCCATTTGTTTTTCATAGAATATTTCTCATTTAGAAGAACGTTATTCTTGTTAAAATGGTGATGTTTTTGGGTGTTTTCACATTAATTAATCAATTTATCGCTTTTTTATTTCCTTTTATTTGTCGTGTAATTTGAACATAAGACACAACATTTTCCATTGAGACAAATGTAAATAAACAAACAAACCAAAAAAAGGAACCTTACTGATATAATAATGTCATCAGGAAAATTAGTAAACAAAATAAACACAGGAAAACAAAGATAGTGTTTGAAAAGGAGTTGGGAGAATCAAAAACGGTTTATTTCAATGCCAACTAAGAAATTGATTTTAAAAATACACTATGTTCCAATTTGTCACGGTTTACCTGACACATGAAACGTGACACATGGGTCTGGGGTGCACTATCCACTTTAGCCGCCAGATGGCCATAGGGTGTTGAGCATATTAGAAACCCTGTTTCCATATGAGTTGGGAAATTGTATTAAATGTAAATACAAACGGAATACAATGATTTGCAAATCATTTTCAACCCATATTCAGTTGCTTATGTTACAAAGACAACATATTTGATGTTCAAACTGATAAACATTTTTTTGTTTGCAAATAATCATTAACCTTAGAATTTGATGCCAGCAACACGTGACAAAGAAGTTGGGAAAGGTGGAAATAAATACTGATAAAGTTGAGGAATGCTCATCAAACACTTATATGGAACATCCCACAGGTGTGCAGGCTAATTGGGAACAGGTGGGTGCCATGATTGGGTATAAAAGCAGCTTCCATGAAATGCTAAGTAATTCACAAACAAGGATGGGGTGAGGGTCACCACTTTGTAAGCAAATTGTCGAACAGTTTTAGAACAACATTTCTCAATGAGCCATTGCAAGGACTTTAGGGATTTTACCATCTATGGACCGTAAAATCATCAAAAGGCTCGGAGAATCTGGAGAAATCACTGCACGTAAGCGATATTACCGACCTTTGACCCCTCAGGTGGTACTGCATCAAACACCCACATCAGTGTGTAAAGGATATCACCACATGGGCTCAGGAACACTTCATAAAACCACTGTCAGTAACTGCAGTGGGTTGCTACATCTTTAAGTGCAAGGTAAAACTCTACTATGCAAAGCAAAACCCATTTATCAACAGTACCCAGAAAAACCCCCGGCTTGGCTGGGCCCAAGATCATCTAAGATGGACTGATGCAAAGTGGAAAAGTGTTCTGTGGTCTGACGAGTCCACGTTTCACATTATATTTGGAAACTGTGGGCGTGGTGTCCTCCGGAACAAAGAGGAAAATAACCATCCGGATTGTTATAGGCGCAAAGTTCAAAAGCCAGCATCTGTGATGGTATGGGGGTGTATTAGTGCCCAAGGCATGGGTAACTTACACATCTGTGAAGGCACCATTAATGCAGGTTTTGAAGCAACATATGTTGTCATTCAAGCAACGTTATCATGAACGCCCCTGCTTATTTCAGCAAGACAAGGCCAAGCCACATGTTACAACAGCGTGGCTTCGTAGTAGGAGTGCAGGTACTTTCCTGGCCCGCCTGCAGTCCAGACCTGTCTCCCATCGGAAATGTGTGGCGCATTATGAAGCATAAAATACGACAGCGGAGACCACGGACTGTTGAACGACTGAAGCTCTACATAAAACAAGAATGGGAAAGAATTCCACTTTCAAAGCTTCAACAATTAGTTTTCTCAGTTCCCAAACATTTTTTCAGTGTTAAAAGAAAAGGTGATGTAACACAGTGGTGAACATGCCCTTTCCCAACTACTTTGGCACGTGTTGCAGCCATGAAATTCTAAGTTAATTATTATTTACGAAAAAAAACAAAGTTTATGAGGAGTTTGAACATCAAATATGTTGTCTTTGTAGTGCATTCAACTGAATATGGGTTGAAAATGATTTGCAAATCATTGTATTCCGTTTATATTTACATCTAACACAATTTCCCAACTCATATGGAAACGGGGTTTGTAAGATGTGTTTTCTGGCAAATCCAACTTAGACCGCGGCGTCGGTTGCTATAAAGGGTGGTGCTTTCTATAATTTTCAGCAGACTGCATCGCAAAATGATTAAAACCCCCCCTCTAAGAAAAAATGGGGCCATATCAATCACTTCCCTACTGTAGGTAAAGTAAGACTCTCCGTTTCCCCCCAAAAAATGCTTTAGCCAGATGCTAATACACGTTGGGTTTGTGAGTGTCATGCTACTGATTAGCATTAGCGATTTTCCATGGCAATTTCAACACCTCCTAATTTGTTTGTGGAAATTACTTGCATGTCAGCAACCAGAATGTTGGGTCGTCCCGTAACTTGGTGGCATTGAGCGAGTGCCCACATTCGCCCGGCGCCAGTCAGCTCATGGTCATTACCGCCATCCAGTGAGGGATTTATGACGGCGCTTGATGTTTCACGGCTTCATAAAGGGAAATGAAAGTGGCTCTCAGGGAGAGAGAGTGCCAGTCATAGGTGTGTGTGTGTGTGTGGGGGGGGGGGGGGGGGGGGGCAACGGTCTTCAACCTTTCATGAACTTGTAACAAAGTCGGACTTTTTGCAAGCCAAGAAACTTTTCTAGTCAATACAGACTTTAGTCTCGCTGACCATGGCCTTGCAACCGATTTCGGGTCTCACCAGTTTTTGGTGAAATCCACGGCTCGTGGTTAGTTTTTGGAGATTCCAGCCCAAAATCCATCCATCCATTTCTTTTTTACCGCTTGTCCTTTAAGGGATCGCGGGGGGGTGCTGGAGCCTATCCCAGCTTCACCCGGGCGGAAGCCGTCTGCTTCAAATTTGCAGGAATTTGAGGAGGAGCCAACTCGTTAGCGCCCACCTAACAGTCGCGAGCAAAGCTGGAATTGCGCACAGAACGCATTTTAAGACACTCGACACTCCACTATGGCTAAAGTGGATTTTGTCACGTTTCATGCGTCAGGTAAACCGCGACGAACGGGGCCGTATGACTCACCTCCCTGCTGTGGCAGACTTGTGAAAGCAGTGTGAGCAAAGCCAATAGGGGTGTCAAAAAAATAGATTTTAAAATGAAATCTTATTTGTGACGATTCTTATATGATTAAAGAAAATCAAAAATATATTTTTTTCAATGAATTTTACCTCCCCCCACAATTATTATTATTATTATTGTGTTTATTTATTTATTATTTTTGATAATAACAATAATAACAATAATAATATTTATTATTATTATTGCATATAATAATTATTTTTTATTATGATTACTATTATACCCTAATATTTCGGTAGAATTACATTAAACAAAACCAGTTTTAAGTTCTATTGAAATTGATCACAGCTTTTTATCTGATTTATGGAGGAATGTCATAGAACTGCCACTCATTGCTTTTAGAAAAAATATATAGATTTTGAAATGAGAATTGATCATGAATTGAATAGTCACCCTGCAAGAATCAAATCGCATCAAATCTTGTGGTGCACAAAGATTTTTAAACTGAGGAAAAACTGTCAACGAAATTTGGAGAAGCTGCTGATGGTGTGTTTGACAAAGAAGCAATATAAGTCTGTTAGCTACTGTGGTTGTTTATGTATTCATTTGTTTTTCATAGAATATTTCTCATTTAGAAGAGTGTTCTTGTAAAGAAGCGTGTTGCGTGTTAAAATTGTAATGTTTTTGGGTGTTTGCACGTTCATTAATCAATTATTCGCTTTTTTTGTTTCCTTTTATTCGTCATGTATTTTTTTATTTTTTTTTATTGTCCTGTCCAGCTTCTCAGGCAAATCATATAGTTGATGTAGATGCCCATATCGGCTGTTCAGATTTACTTTACAAAAGAGAAGTGTAGGATACTTCTCTTGTTGCCTTATTTGAATATGACTTTATTAAATGTATTTATTTATATTATCATTTGGTGCAGCCGGGCCAGAGCAGGAGGGGATAGAAAGAGAAAAAAAAAAAGGAAGACAGAGGGGGAAATTGTGGGGATAAGAGGGGGATTAGACAGAGAGATAAAAACAACAACAACAAACAACAACAATAATAATAAAACAACACCAGCACATACAATATGTACAAATATGATCCTAAAAGTGATAACAAATAAGCAGTTAGCGAAATAAATATAAAAATGACAATGAGTATTTTTACACTACAACTGGAGCAATACAAATACCAATAGAAAAACCGCTATTGATCAAGAGCAATACCAATAGTTTACTTTTATTATCAACAATACAGTTGTTTAAATGTAACAGTACATATACATAATGATAACTAAGGATTAAAAAAATAAGGGGAACTTTACTAATATAATGTCATCAGGAAAATGATAGATAAAGTAAATAAAAACAGGAAAACAAATATGGTGTTTGGAAATGAGCAGGGAGAATCAAGCGCTAGTGGTTAATTTTCAATGCCAACAAAGAAATTGATTGAAAAAAAACAGTATGTCCCCATTTATCACGGTTTACCTGACACACGAGACGTGACAAATGGGTCAGGGGTGCACTATCCACTTTAGCCGCCAGATGGCCGTAAGCTGTTGAGCAGATTAAAATGTGTTTTCTGGCAAATCCAACTTAGACCGCGCCATCATTTGCTATAGAGGGTGGTGCTTTCCATTATTTTCGGCAGACTGCCTTGCAAAATGATTAATTGTCTCCCCCCCCTCACAAAAAAATTGGGCCATATCAATCCCTTCCCTACTGTAAGTAAAGAAAGCCTCCCCGTTTCCAAAAAATGCTTTAGCTGAGATAGGCGCCAGCGCCCCCCGCGATCCCGAACGGGAATAAGCGGCAGAAAATGGATGGATGGGCTTTAGCCAGATGCTAATACACGTTGGCTCTGCAAGTGGCATGCTACTGATTAGCCTTAGCGATTTCAACACCTCCTAATTTGTTAGTGGAAACTACAACCTAGACGCGCGTTACAGTCAAACAGCTGGTGCGCAATAAGTACAATACTTACAGTATTAACACTTTTTAGGGCACGACAAAAAACAAAACACACCATAAATTACACAATACTGCCATCTAATGTCTTGGATTTGCAGTTGAGATTCAGAAATGTGATAACAAAACAACTGGACGGCTCATTTTATTTAAAAAAATGAAATTGTACCGTCAAAAACAATTAATATTTATTAGCACACACCAAAGTACTGACACCTTTGAGTACTGGTATCGATTCCCAGCTATCAAGAATTGTTTCAGTATCGGTCCATACCCATTCCTAAATATAACGTCATAAACAAATAGTAAATATGTACAAAAATACAACAACAAAAAACACAGAATTTGTAAAAAAGGAAGAGAACTGTGCAATACGATATCAGCATGTGCCGTATCGGACGATATCAATATTCGATACCAGAGCCCTCTCGACGCAACTTTTTCTCACTGATATGATACCGATAATGGAGCCTTGACTATTTGCTGATGCCAATATTAATGCAATATGATATCAGTATATGCTGGTATAGGAAAAATATCTGATATTAATATCCGACGGAAAACATGAAAATTTATAAAAAGGAAGAGAACCGAAAAACGATCTCTTAATATCTATCTGATACAGGCGTATGTCTAAGTATTGTATTGATTTTTAGATGGATCGACCCACTCCTATCGGATAAATATCTGATATTAATATTCCATCAGGGCATACTAGTTACTAGAGTTGTCCAAATACAACTGTTTCACTTTTGGTATCGGACAAATATCTGATATCAATATTCAATGGAGAATAACTAGTTATTAGGGATGTCCTGATACAACTTTTTCACTTTTGACATGACAATGATATTGGAGTTTTAAGTATTAATCGACACAAATACAATATCAGCATGTGCTGGTATCGGACAAATATCTAAAATCAATATCTGACGGAAAACACATTTGTATAAAATGGAAGAGAACTGAAAAAAAATCGATCTCCTCTCGTTAGTTTCCATACTTTTTATATTTTCTAATTATAAAATACATACTTTATGTCAGGCTTGTGTACTATTGTGCGCTTTGCTGCTGTGTAGCTGCTAGCTCCTAGTAGCCTATAGCATGTTTACATTTTTGTAAATGACTTGATTTAATAGAAGAAAGTGTGTACTTATTAGAGGAAATTTTGGATGAATCCTGATATTAGGTTTTTTTTTTTTGTAGCATTTAGTATCGTTATTGATATTTAGATGGGTCGACTTAGTCCTATCGGACAAATAACTGATATCAATATTCAATCAGGGCATACTAGTTAAAAAGTTTGTCCTGATACAACTTTTTCACTTTTGATATGACAATGATATTAGAGCTTTGACTATTCGACACATACGATATCAAATACA
Source organism: Nerophis ophidion (assembly GCF_033978795.1). Lineage (NCBI taxonomy): Eukaryota > Metazoa > Chordata > Actinopteri > Syngnathiformes > Syngnathidae > Nerophis > Nerophis ophidion. The sequence continues at coordinate 14,772,479 of NC_084634.1, forward strand.
ATATCGTTATCGAAATTTAGATGGATTAACCTGCTCCTATCAATATTCAATCGGGGCATACTCGTTACTACAGTTGTCCTGATACAACTTTTTCACGTCTGATATGATAATGACATTAGAGCTTTGAGTATTCATTGACACAAACACGATATCAGCATGTGCTAGTATTGAACAAATATCTGATATCAATATCCGACGGAAAACACGGAAATTTGTAAAAAATAAAATAAAAAAGGGAAGACAACTGAAAAACATCGATCTCCTCTCGTTAGTATCTATCTGATACAGGTCTAGCTCTTAGTATCGTTAGCGATATTTAGATGGATCAACCCGCTCCTATTAACATTCAATCAAGGGCATACTCGTTACTAGTGTTGTCCTAATACAACTTTTTCACTTCCGATACGATACCAATATCGGAGCTTTGAGTATTCCCGGAAACTGATATTAGTCCATACTGATATTAGTCCAATACCATATCAGCATGTGCTGATATCGGACACATATCTGATATCAATATCTGCCGGAAAACTGAAAAATTTGTAAAAAAAAAAAGAAAAAAGAAAAGGGAAGGTAACTGAAAGACACCCATCTCCTCTTGTTAATTTCTATCCGATACAGGCTTAGCTCTTAGTACCGTTATCGATATTTAGATGGATCAACCGGCTCCTATCAGTATTCTATTGGGGCATACTTGTTACTAGGGTTGTCCAAATACAACTTTTTCACTTCCGATACGATACCAATATTGGAGCCTTGAGTATTTCCCGATACTGATATTAGTCCATACTGATATAGTCCAATACCATATCTGCATGTGCTGTTATCGGACAAATATCTGATATCAATATACGCCGGAAAACACGAACATTTGAGAACAAAAAAAAAAGGAACATAACTGAAAAACATTGATCTCCTCTCGTTAGTATCCATCTGATACAGGCATAGCACTTAGTATCATTATCGATATTTAGATGGATCGACCCACTCCTTTATATCAGTATTCGATCGGGGCATAGTAGTTACTAGGGATGTCCAAATGCAACTTTTTCACAACCAATACGATATCGATATTGTAGCTATGAGAATTCCCAGATACTGAAATTAGTCTAACACCTTTCCAGCATGTGCTGGTATCAGACAAATATCTTATATCAATAACCGATGGATACATACTATTTACTAGGGTAAATAGTATGTCCTGATACAACGTTCTCACTTCTGAGACGACAATTATATTGGAGCTTTGAGTATTCATCGACACGAATACGATATCAACAAGTGCTGGTATCGGACAAATATCTGATATCAATATCCGACGGAAAATCATGGAAATTTGTGAAAAAGTAAGATAACTGAAAAACATCGACATTTTTTAGTATCCATCCGATACAGGAGCAGCTCTTCGTATTGTTATCAATCGGACAAATATCTGATATCAATATCTGATCAGGGCATACTCTTTACAATAAAAAAAAAAAGGGAAGATAACTGAAAAACATTGATCTCCTCGTTAGTATCCATCCGATACAGGCCTTGCCTTTAGTATCTTTATCGATATTTAGATGGATCAACCCGGTCCTATCAGTATTCAAATCGGCGCAGACTCGTTACTAGGGTTGTCCAAACAACTTTTTCACTTCCGATACAATACCAATATTGGAGCCTTGATTATTCCCCGATACGGATTTTAGTCCATATTGACATTAGTCCAATACCATATCAGCATGTGCTGGTAACGGACAAATATCTGATATCAATATCCATCAGAAAACATGGAAATTTGTAAAAAATAAAAAAATAAAAAAAAAAGGAAGCGAACTGAAAAACATTGATCTTTTCTCGTTAGTATAAATCCGATACAGGCTTACCTGTTAGTATCATTATCGATATTTAGATGGATCAACCCGCTCCGATCAATATTCAGTCAGGGCATACTCATTATTAGGGTTGTCCAAATACAAATTTTCACTTCCGATACAATACCAATATTGGAGACTTGATTATTCCCCAATACTGATTTTAGTCCATATTGCTATTAGTCCAATACCATATCAGCATGTGCTGGTATCGGACAAATATCTGATATCAATATCTATCAGAAAACACGGAAATTTGTAAAAAAAACAACAACAACAAAAACATTGATCTCCTCTCGTTAGTATCAATCCGATACAGGCGTAGCTGTTAGTATTGTTATCAATATTTAGATGGATCAACCTGCTCTTATAGAACTGTCCGATATCAATATTTGCGCGGGGCATACTCGTTGCTAGGGATGTCCTGATACAATTTTTTTCACTTCTGATATGACAATGATAATGGAACTTTGAGTATTCATCAACACATATTCGATATCAGCACATGCTGGTATGGGACAAATATCTGATATCATTATCTGACCGAAAACAAGGACATTTGTTCAAACAAAAGATAAATGAAAGATAACTTGTTAGTATCTATCTGATACAGGCTTAGCTCTTAGTATCATTATCGATATTTAGATTGGTCGACCCACTCCTATCATGATATCAATTGGACTTTCGATGTTATCAACAACTTGCAAAAATCGAAATATATGTCAACACCGAGGCTGAATCTTGCTGTTTTCGCTGTCATACAATGGTCAAGTCGATGGCGATATCAAAGTGTGACTGATCGAGGCGGAGGACTTGTATCGTCACACGTCCCTACAGTGTTTGTTTGCGTGTCTTCAGGCACCGCCAGGCCGTGGTGCGCACGCGTGCACCGGCGCTCCAAATTGATCCATGAAGTGGGTCATCCGCTCCTACAGTCTCTCTCTCGTGCACCCAGGGGAAAACGCGCAGTTTTTGGCTGCTCCTTTTAAGAGTACTTACGGTAATAACAAAGGGACCAGTGGTTAGGTGTGTAGGTTTTGGCAGATTGACATGTAAATGACGCCTCGGTGAGGGTGAGGCACACTCACTGGCTGTACTGACACTGCACTGATACTGTGTTTGATGTTTCATAATGTCGCTGTCTGCTGTATTAAAACCATCACTACATTTGACCTGCAAATTAAATTATTAGATGGCAAAAATGCCGTATTTTATAGATTATATAAGCCGCACCCACTATAATTTTGGAAAAAATACATATTTTTCATGTAGATATATACATTGTGAAATTAGTTATTTACACAGAAATATTTATTTACATACATTAAGGGTTTCCAAACGGTGTCTGTAACAAGGCAGTAAAACGGCTGATCAAACAAAACAGAAGTCATCGTCACGGACCCGCTAGCTCTCCAATCAGCGAAGCAGACTCATTAACTCCACGGTGACGTTTTGGTGAATTTACTGAGGAGTTTGCGGAACTGAAAAAAACAAACAAAAATAATGCCGTTGTAAGCATATTAGCTAATGCTAACGACGCTAGCCTGATTACGTTACGATAGCATGTACAAATGTGCATGAAAACACTCCTACAAGTGAGTAAGAATTGTTTTAGTTATATTGTAATACTTGAACATTTTATTTGGAGCGATACGAGTATGAACGCTATGGACGGCTAGAAGAACTTGTACTTCCGGTTGAAAACACTAAACAGAAGGAAGTGAGCAAACTCGTCTTAAAGTGTGTTTGCTTGATTTTTAAAAACTATTTGCATTATGACCGTCAGCGAAGAAAAAAAACATAAATTAGCCGCATCGTTTTATAAGTCGCAGGGTTCAAAGCATAGGAAAAAAAATTATAGTTTTTAAACAAATAGCGGTAGAGAAAAGAATAGAAAACATGCAACTCTGTACCTTACTTAAGGAAATGATCACATACTTTGTTCTACTTAGTTCCATGATGGTGACCAAAAACACGCTTTGGCAGGTCAAAGTAAATGACACTGCAGTGGTATCGATGCCATCGAGGCTGCTAATACCGATATTGGAGACTTGCGTATTCGCTTATGCAGATATTAGTTCAATACCATATCTGCTGGTATCAGACAAATATCTGATATCAATATCCGATCTGGGCATATTAGTTACTAGGGATGTCCGATACAACTTTGTCAGTTCTGATACGACACCGATATTGGAGCCTTGAATATTCGCCGATACCGATATTAATGCAATACGATATGCGATGAGGTGGCGACTTGTCCAGGGGGTACATCGTCTTCCGCCTGATTGTAGCTGAGATAGGCACCAGCGACCCCAAGGGGGAATGAGCGGTAGAAAATGGATAGATGGATGGACGATATCAGCATGTGCTGGTATCAGACACATTTGTGATATCAATATCTGATCAGGATATTCTATTTACTAGGGTTGTCTGATACAACTTTTTCACTTCCGATAGGAGACCAATATTTGAACCTTGAGTATTTGCAGATACCGATAATGCAATGCGATATCAGAAAGTGCTGGTTGCGGACAAATTTGTGATATCAATATCCGATACGACACAGATATCGGAGCCTTGAATATTCGTAGATACCGATATTAATGCAATACGATATCAGCACATGCTGGTGTCGGACACATGTGTGATATCAATATCCGATCGGGACAAACTATTTAATAGGGTTGTCCGATCCAACTTTTTCACTTCCGATAGGAGACCAATATTTGAACCTTGAGTATTTGCAGATACCTATATTAATGCAATACGATATCAGCATGTGCTGGTATCAGACACATTTGCGATATCAATATCCGATACGACAGATATTGGATCCTTGAATATTCGCAGATACCGATAGTAATGCAATATGATAGCGTGGGCTGGTATCAATATCCGATCGGGACTAAGTATTTACTTGGGTTGTCCGGTACAACTTTTTCACTTCCGATAGGAGACTGATAACTGAGTATTCGCAGATACCGATATTCATGCAATGCGATATCAGCATGTGTTGGTTGCGGACAAATTTGTGATATCAAAATTGGGGCGTACTATTTACAACAGTTGTCCGATCTAATTTTTTCACTTACGTTATGACACCAATATTAAAGCTTTGGATATTTGCCGGTACCGATAATGCAATACGACATCGGCATGTGCCGTATTGAACAAATATCTGATATCAATATGCGAAAAGGATGTACTCTTGATTAGAAATGTCTCGATAGAACTTTTTCTCACTGATACGATACCGATATTAATGCAATACGATATCAACATGGGCTGGTATCGGACACAGGTGTGATATCAATATCCGATCAGGACAAACTATTTAATAGGGTTGTCCGTTATAACAATTTCACTTCCGATAGGAGACCGATATTAGAATCTTGAGTATTCGCAGATACCGATATTAATGCAATGCGATATCAGCATGTGCTGGCTGAGGACAAGTTTGTGGTATCAATATCCGATCGGGTCATACTATTTACTACGGTTGTCTGATCTAACTTTTTCACTTCAGATATGACACCGATAATAGAGCTTTGAATATTCGCCTGTACCGATAGTAATACAATACGATATCAGCATGTGCCGTACTAAACAAATATCTGGTATCAATATTCGATAAGGAAGTACTCTTGACTAGAATCCTTTTGGTGTGACTTTCTCACTGATATGATACCGATATTGGAACCTTGAATATTCACCGATACCGATATCAATACAATATCATCATGCGGAGCAGTTAAATGAACACTTAGCGTCTAACAATCTATGTGAAACCTTTCAATCCGGTTTCAGGGCAAATCACTCCACGGAGACAGCCCTCGCAAAAATGACTAATGATCTTTTGCTAACGATGGATTCTGATGCGTCATCTATGTTGCTGCTCCTCGATCTTAGCGCTGCTTTCGATACCGTCGATCATAATATTTTATTAGAACGTATCAAAACACGAATTGGTATGTCAGACTTAGCCCTGTCTTGGTTTAACTCTTATCTTACTGATAGGATGCAGTGTCTCCCATAACAATGTGACCTCGGACTACGTTAAGGTAACGTGTGGAGTTCCCCAGGGTTCGGTCCTTGGCCCTGCACTCTTCAGCATCTACATGCTGCCGCTAGGTGACATCATACGCAAATACGGTATTAGCTTTAACTGTTATGCTGATGACACCCAACTCTACATGCCCCTAAAGCTGACCAACACGCCGGATTGTAGTCAGCTGGAGGCGTGTCTTAATGAAATTAAACAATGGATGTCCGTTAACTTTTTGCAACTCAACGCCAAAAAAACGGAAATGCTGATTATCGGTCCTGCTAGACACCGAACTCTATTTAATAATACAACTCTAACATTTGACAACCAAACAATTAAACAAGGCGACACGGTAAAGAATCTGGGTGTTATCTTCGACCCAACTCTCTCCTTTGAGGCACACATTAAAAGCGTTACTAAAACGGCCTTCTTTCATCTCCGTAACATCGCTAAAATTCGCTCCATTCTGTCCACTAAAGATGCTGAGATCATTATCCATGCGTTTGTTACGTCTCGCCTCGACTACTGTAACGTATTATTTTCGGGTCTCCCCATGTCTAGCATTAAAAGATTACAGTTGGTACAAAATGCGGCTGCTAGACTTTTGACAAGAACAAGAAAGTTTGATCACATTACGCCTGTACTGGCTCACCTGCACTGGCTTCCTGTGCACTTAAGATGTGACTTTAAGGTTTTACTACTTACGTATAAAATACTACACGGTCTAGCTCCATCCTATCTTGCCGATTGTATTGTACCATATGTCCCGGCAAGAAATCTGCGTTCAAAGGACTCCGGCTTATTAGTGATTCCCAAAGCCCAAAAAAAGTCTGCGGGCTATAGAGCATTTTCCGTTCGGGCTCCAGTACTCTGGAATACCCTCCCGGTAACAGTTCGCGATGCCACCTCAGTAGAAGCATTTAAGTCTCACCTTAAAACTCATTTGCATACTCTAGCCTTTAAATAGACTCCCTTTTTAGACCAGTTGATCTGCCGTTTCTTTTCTTTTTCTTCTATGTCCCACTCTCCCGTGTGGAGGGGGTCCGGTCCGATCCGGTGGCCATGTACTGCTCGCCTGTGTATCGGCTGGGGACATCTCTGCGCTGCTGGTCCGCCTACGCTTGGGATGGTTTCCTGCTGGCTCCGCTGTGAACGGGACTCTCGCTGCTGTGTCTTGGATCCTCTTTGGACTGGACTTTCACAGTATCATGTTAGACCGCTCGACATCCATTGCTTTCCTCCTCTCTAAGGTTCTCATAGTCATCATTGTCACTGACGTCCCACTGGGTCATTATTGTCACCAATGTCCCACTGGGTGTGAGTTTTCCTTGCCCTTATGTGGCCTACCGAGGATGTCGTGGTGGTTTGTGCAGCCCTTTGAGACACTAGTGATTTAGGGCTATATAAGTAAACATTGATTGATTGATTGGTGTGCCATATCAGATATCAATATTCGATTGGGACGTACTCTCGACTAGAGCCCTCTCGGTATAACTTTTTCTCACTGATATGATACCGATATTGGAGCCTTGAATATTCGCCGATGCCGATATTAATGCAATACGATTTCAGTATGGGCTGGTATCGGACACAGGTGTGATATCAATATCCGATCAGGACATACTATTTACTAGGGTTGTCCGTTACAGCTTTCTGACTTCCGATAGGAGACCGATATTGATTGGAACCTTGAGTATTTGCAGATATGCATGCAATGCGATATCAGCATGTGCAGGTTGAAGACACATTTGTGATATCAATATTGGGGCGTACTATTTACTACAATTGTCCGATCTAACTTTTTCACTTCAGATATGACAGCAATATTAGAGCTTTGAATATTCGCCGGTACCGATATTAATGCAACACGACATCAGCATGTGATGTATTGAACAAATATCTGATATCAATATTCAAAAAGGATGTACTCCTGACTAGAATTGTCTCGATATAACTTTTTCTCACTGATACGATACAGATATTGGAGCCTTGAATATTCGCCGATACGATATTAATGCAATACGATATCAGCATGTGCTGGCATCGGACACGTGTGATATCAATATCCGATCGGGACAAACTATTTATTAGGGTTGTCCGATACAACTTTTTCGCTTGAGTAAGACACCAATATTAAATAAATATAAAAATGATAAATGTGTTGTACTTGTATCGTGCTTTTCTACCTTCAAGGTACTCAAAGCGCTTTGACACTACTTCCACATTTACCCATTCACACACACATTCACACACTGATGGAGGGAGCTGCCATGCAAGGCCCTAACCGGCACCCATCAGGAGCAAGGGTGAAGTGTCTTGCTCAGGACACAACAGACGTGACTAGGATGGTGCTGGGTGGGAATTGAACCAGGGACCCTCGGGTTGCGCACGGCCACTCTCCCACTGCACCACGCCACCCCTATTACAGCATTGAATATTCGCCGGTACCGATATCAATGCAATACGATATCAGCATGTGCCGTATTAAACAAATATCTGGTATCAACATTCGATAAAGACGTACTCTTGACTAGAAACCTCTCGGTATAACTTTTTCTCACATATATATCGATATTGGAACCTTGAATATTCACCGATGCCGATATCAATACAATACGATATCATCATATGCCATATAAGATATCAATATTTGCTTGGGAAGTACTCTCGACTAGAGACCTCTCGGTATAGCTTTTTCTCACTTATATGATATCGATATTGGAGCCTTGAATATTCGCCAATACAGATATCGATGCAATATGATATCATCATGGCATGGGACACGTGTATTATCAATATCCGATCAGGACAAACTATTTACTAGGGTTGTCCAATACAACTTTTTCACTTTCAAAAGGAGACCGATATTAGAACCTCAAAAATTCGCAGATACCGATATCCGTGCAATGTGATATCAGCATGTGCTGGTTGCAGACAAGATTGTGATATCAATATCCGATCGGGACATACTATTTACTACGGTTGTCCGATCTAACTTTTTCACTTCAGATATGACACCAATATTAGAGCTTTGAATATTCACCGGAACCGATATTAATGCAATACGATATCAGCATGTGCCGTATTAAACAAATATCTGGTATAAATATTCGATAAGGACGTACTCTTGACTACAAACCTCTCGGTATAACTTTTTCTCACTGATATACCAATATTGGAACCTTGAATGTTCGCCGATACCGATATTAATGCAATACGATATCAGCATGTGCTGGCATCGGACACATGTGTGATATCAATATCCGATCGGGACAAACTATTAGGGTTGTCCGTTACAACTTTTACACTTCCGATAGGAGACCGATATTGGAACCTTGAGTATTCACAGATAAAGATATTGATGCAATGCAATATCAGCATGTGCTGGTTGCGGACAGGTTTGTGATATCAATATCCGATCAGGGCATACTATTTACTACTGTTGTCCGATCTCACTTTTTCACTTCAGATACAACACCAATATTTGAGCATTGAATATTCGCCGGTACCGATATCAATGCAATACGATATCACTCAGGTGCCGTATTAAACAAATATCTGGTATCAATATTCGATAAGGACGTACTCTTGATTAGAAAACCTCTCGGTATAACTTTTTCTCACTGATATATCGATATTGGAACCTTGTATATTCACCGATACCGATATCAATAAAATACGATATCATGTGCCATATCAGATATCAATATTTGCTTGGGAAGTACTCTCGACTACAGCCCTCTCGGTATAGCTTTTTCTCACTGATATGATACCGATATTGGAGACTTGATTATTCGCCGATTCCGATATAAATGCAATATGATATCAGTATGTGCTGGCATGGGACACGTGTAATATCAATATCTGATTGGGACAAACTATTTACTAGGGTTGTCCGATACAACTTTTTCACTTCCGATAGGAGACAAGTATTTTGGAACCTCGAGTATTCACAGATACCGATATTCATGCAGTGCGATATCAGCATGTGCTGGTTACGGACAAGTTTGTGATATCAATAGCCCATCAGGGCATACTATTTACTACGGTTGTTCGATCTATCTTTTTCACTTCAGATACGACACCGATAACAGAGCTTTGAATATTCGCCGATTCCGATATTAATGCAATACGATATCAGCATGTTCTGGTATCGGACACGTGTGATATCAATATCAGATCGGGACATACTATTTACTAGGGTTGTCCGTTACAGCTTTTTCACTTCCGATAGGAGACAAATATTTTGGAACCTCGAGTATTCGCAGATACCGATATTCATGCAATGCGATATCAGCATGTGCAGGTTGCGGACATATTTGTGATATCAATATTGGGGCATACTATTTACTGCAATTGTCCGATCTAACTTTTTCACTTCAGATATGACAGCAATATTAGAGCTTTGGATATTCGCTAGTACCGATATTAATGCAATAGGACATCACCATGTGCCGTATTGAACAAATATCTGATATCAATATGCGAAAAGGATGTACTCTTGACTAGAAATGTCTCGATACAACTTTTTCTCACTGATACGATACGATTTCTCACTGGAACTTTGAATATTCGCATGGGCTGGTATCGGACAGAGGTGTAATATCAATATCCGATCAGGACATACTATTTAATAGGGTTGTCCGTTATAACAATTTCACTTCCGATAGGAGACCGATATTAGAACCTTGAGTATTCGCAGATACCGATATTAATGCAATGCGATATCAGCATGTGCTGGTTGCGGACAAGTTTGTGATATCAATAGCCGATCAGGACATACTATTTACTACGGTTGTCCGTTATAACAATTTCACTTCCGATAGGAGACCGGTATTAGAACCTTTAGTATTTGCAGATACCGATATTAACGCAATGCGATATCAGCATCTGCTGGTTGCGGACAAGTTTTTGATATCAATATACGATCGGGTCATACTATTTAATGCAGTTGTCCGATACAACTTTTTCACTTCCGATAGGAGACAAGTATTTTGGAACCTCGAGTATTCGCAGATACCGATATTCATGCAATGCGATATCAGCATGTGCTGGTTGCGGACAAGATTGTGATATCAATAGCCGATCAGGGCATACTATTTACTACGGTTGTCCGATCTAACTTTTTCATTTCAGACACTGATAATAGAGCTTTGAATATTCGCCGATTCCGATATTAATGCAATACGATATCAGCATGTGCTGGTATCGGATACGTGTGATATCAATATCCTATCAGGACACACTATTTAGTAGGGTTGTCCGTTACAACTTTTTCACTTCCGATAAGAGACCGATATTGGAACCTTGAGTATTCACAGATACCGATATTCATGCAATGCGATATCAGCATCTGCTGGTTGCGGACACATTTGTGATATCAATATCCGATTAGACACAGATATTGGAGCCTTGAATATTCACAGAGACCGATATTAATGCAATACGATGTCAGCATGTGCCATATCAGACTAATATTTGATATCAATATTCGATTGGGAAGTACTCTTGACTAGAGCCCTCTCGGTATAACTTTTTCTCACTGATATGATACAGTTATTGGAGCCTTGAATATTCATCAAAACCGATACTGCAATCCAATATCAGCATGTGCTGGTATCGGACAAACATCTGATATCAATATTTCATCGGGGTATACTAGTTACTGCGGTTTTCTAAATACAACTTGTACTCTTCCGATACATCACCGATATTGGAGTCATGAGTATTCTCTGATACCGATATTCGATACACGCATGTGCCATATTGGACAAATATCTGATATCAATATTCGATCGGGACGTACTCTTGACAAGGGGCCTCTTGTTACAGCCTTTTCTCACTGATACGATACAGATATTGGAGCTTTAAATATTGGCCGATTCCGATGATATTGCAATATGAGTTCAGCATGTACTGGTGTCGGACAAATATCTGATATCAATATTCGATCGGGGCACACTAGTTACTAGGGTTGTCCCAATACAACGTTTTCACTTCGGATACGATACAAATATTGGAGCTTTGAGTATACACCGACACGGATATTAAGGCAAAACGATATCAGCATGTGCTGGTATGAGACAAATATATCAATATCCGATCGGGACTTACTATTTATGAGGGCTGTCTGATACAACTTTTTCCCTTAAGATACGAAACAGATATTGGAACCTTGAGTATTCGCCGATACCAATATCAATCCAATATGATATCGGCCTGAATTCTTTTTAGTGTGAAAGAGGTTTGTGAAGTGAAATGAGTAAAAACTATGAAAAAGACTAACCTATTAACTATTAACCATCTGCAAGGTAATGATGCAGTCTTTTTTTCCATTGGGGCGCCATTGCTAGGTTGGTAGAGTGGCCGTGCCAGCAACTTGAGGGTTCCAGGTTCGATTCCCGCTTCCGCCATCTTAGTAACTGCTGTTGTTGCAAGACACTTTGCCCACCCACACTGTTTAGATATTGGGTTTCACTATGTAAAGCGCTTTGAGTCACTAGAGAAAAGAGCTATGTAAATATACTTCACTTCGTTATCAAATACATATGTCGAGCTTGTGTGCTATTGTGCGCTTAGCTGCTGCGTAGCTGCATGTTTACCTTTCTTGTAAATGAGTTGATTAAAATAGAAGTGTGTACGTTTTGGAGGACATTTTGGATGCATGCTGATATTTGATACTTTTTTTTTTCTTTTTTTTTTCTGATATCAGACCAGGTCGATATTTGATATCAATATCCAACCTGGACAGATTATTTACCTTGCTAGACCTTACTCTATCATAATTAAATATCCATCCATCCATTTTCTACCGCTTACTCCCTTTCGGGGTCGCTGGCGCCTATCTCAGCTACAATCGGGCGGAAGGCGGGGTACACCCTGGACAAGTCGCCACCTCATTGCAGGGCCATATTTAATAAAAAAATAAAAATAACATTTAAAAAATCAATTAAAATAAAAAAATATATATATATACATATATACGTTTGATTTGAGAGCAACATCTGCATACCTTTGCCGTGTATTAGTTTGCATTTTTGTTTGACTGAGGAGCCGAGTGTGAAGGGCACACCACCTCAGGAGGAATGACGCGCACACACACGCACACACGCGCACGCGCACGCGCACGCGCACGCGCACGCACACGCGCACGCACACGCACACGCGCACGCACACGCACACGCGCACGCGCACGCACACGCGCACGCACACGCGCACACACACGCGCACACACACGCGCACACACACACGCACACACACACACACACACACACACACACACACACACACACACACACACACACACACACACACACACACACACACACACACTTCCGTTCTTCTCCGGGATGACTCATCCCACCCAGGGACAGCGTGAGAGGGTCAGAGAGAGGAAACGAGAACGAGGACGCGCGACACTCGTCTACAAGAAATCGTTCCCCGCTGACCTTTGATTTCACCGTCTTAATCCGATTGCTGTATCGTTCACAACATGTATCCACACGTCCGCGCTCGTTACCGGCCCTGTATCGCGCCTTCCATCACTTTTGGGTCCGCCAGCCCCATCACCTGAACTCCTCTTGTGTCACGGCAGCAGCGATACAGGCTGTTAAAAGTCTGTGCAAAAACGTATAGCCAAGTGGTCCGATCCCTTGCGTCTACACATGCAGGGCAAGTCGATACGGCACCATTGTTCTTGCATCTGCGACCTCTATCAGCATATAGGTTAGAGGTGTGGAAACAGGGAAAAAAAAACGTTGACAGTGTCGACTTTAATAACACAAAGTTGTCTCTCTAAAGCTGTCATTGCTCAAAAAATAATAATGAATCAAAATCCATGTTGTAATGAATTATCGACCTATTCAAGACTCCAATCACTTCAGATCAAATATTCCACTTCGAATTATTTTTTAGGCAAAATATTTGCATTAAGGCGTCTGCGGGAAAAAAAAAAATTTGCCGCACCGTTTTATAAGTCGCAGGATTCAAAGCGTAGGGAAAAAGTCCTGAATTCCCGGTTATAGTTTTTAAACAAATATCTGTGCAGAAAGGAATATAAAACATGCAACTCTGATCATTAAGTTAAATAATCAAAAGGAAAGTAAAAACGTTTACATTATCAACAAATATCTGATATCAATATTCGATCGGGACATACTATTTACTAGGGTTGTCCGATACAACTTTTTCACTTCTGATCCGACACCAATGTTGGAGCCATGAATATTCCTCGATACAGATATTCGTCCAATACCATATCAGCATGTGCTGGTACCAGACAAATATCTGATATCAATATTTGATCGGGACATACTATTTAATGGGGTGGTCCCATACAACTTTTTCACTTCCGATACGACACCAATGTTGGAGACATAAGCATTTGTCAATACCGATATTCGTCCAATTCCATATTAGCATGTGCTGGTATCGGACAAATATCTGATATCAATATCAGATCGGGTCATACTAGTTGCTAGGGATACAACTTTTTCACTTCTGATATGACATTTATGATATTGGAGATTTGACTATTTGCCGACAATGACAATAACGCAATACGATATCAGCATGTGCCGATATGGTATTGGTCGAATATCACTATTTGCATTATGGCCGTCAGCCCAAAGAAAAAAAAACATAAATTAGCCGCACCGTTTTATAAGTCGGATGATTCAAAGCGTAGGGAAAAAGTCCAGAATTCCCGATTATAGTTTTTAAACAAATATCTGTGCAGAAAGGAATATAAAACATGCAACTCTAATCATTAAGTCAAATAATCAAAAGGAAAGTAAAAACTTTTACAATAGCAACAAATATCTGATATCTATATTTGATCGGGACATACTATTTACTAGGGTTGTCCGATACAACTTTTTCACTTCCGATACGACACCAATGTTGGGGCCATGACTATTCGTTGATACCGATATTCGTCCAATACCATATCAGCATGTGCTGTATCGGACAAATATCTGATATCAATATTCGATCAGGATGTACTATTTACTAGGGTTGTCCGATACAACTTTTTCACTTCTGATACGACACCAATGTTGGAGCCATGACTATTCGTTGATACCGATATTCGTCCAATACCGTATCAGCATGTGCTGGCATTGGACAAATATCCGATATCAATATCAGATCGGGGCATACTATTTGCGAGGGATACAACTTTTTCACTTCTGATATGACAATGATATTGGAGCTTTGACTATTTGCCGACAATGATAATACTGCAATACGATATCAGCATGTGCCGATATGGTATTATACATAGCATATTTTGCGCTTTTGCAAAAAAAAAAAAAAAAGCTATCCATGACAAAAAGGCATAAAAAACTAATAATAAAAACTTAATTTCAAAAGATACATCCACGGTTAATAGAGATTTAAACGTTGAAAGTGAAAAAACATTGATGATTAAGTAATTATTTTTAACATATTTTATGATTGGGGTTCATTTGGATCCCTTACAACTTTAGTGAGATGTTTTTAATGATGTTTAGCTGTCATTGCTTCAAAAATAATAATGCATCAAAATCAATGTTGTAATGACGTATTGATCTACTGAAGGCTCCAATTACTTCACATCAAATATTCCTTTTTGAAATATTTTGTGTTTTTGCTCTGAAAAAAAAAACGGATTTTCATTGACAAAAGGGAAATAAAACATTACAAAAGTGTTTGAACTTTATATGGACAGATATATCTGAAGTTAATCTGGAGATTTAAGCAATGAAAACAAATATATATTGTAAACTTTGCGTTCTCGCGGACCTTACAGTTAACAAAGGTTCAATGTTTTCCAGTTCTCCAATAGCTACGTTTTTCCAGACTTTTCAGTCTCACCAATCCTCCTCCTACTTCGCTCCCGGTCGCTCACTGTTCAAGACAACAGATGATTAGATTAACACGTTTCACCTGTGAAGTCTAATCACCTGCTAGCTGTGTCTCGCCGTCCGCACATGATCCGCCCTTCCCGATGGTGCTAAAGTGGACAGCGGAGGTGACTTTTCCTCCTGCAAGCAGCGCTGACTACACCCCCTCCCACATATATTCATATTTTTATGATTTATTTTTAACGCTTTTATGATTGAAACCCTTTTGGATCCCTGGTGGGTTTAGTTCAAACTGTCATTGCTAAAAAAATAATGATGAATCAAAATCATTGTTGTTATGAATCGTTGACCTATTTAATGGTTTAAATACGTCACAATAAACATTTCACTTTGACGTTTTTTTGAAAGGAAAATGTAAACATTTTTGGAGTTTTTATACACAAAAAACAAGGTTGTCATTGACAAAGGGGAAATAAAACATTTGAAAAGTGTTTGAACTTGATATGAACAGATATATCTGAAATTGTTTTGCAGTTTTAAACAATGTAAAAAAAATATATATATATGTATATATATATGTATATATATATATATATATTTTTTTTTTTCTTCATTTTATTTATTTATTTATTTTTTTACATTGTTTAAAACTCCAAAACAATTTTAGCTATATCTTTTCTTATTGGATCCCTGAGAGTTGAAGTGGGATTTTTCATTTTAAAAGGTGATTTCTCAAAAATGAATTATGAATCAAAATCGTTGTTATGAATCATCAACCTATTTATTGTTCACAATAAATATTCAACTTTGAAATATTTTTGGGAGGACGATGTTTAATATTTTGTGGTTTTGCACTAGGATACAGTTTTCTTTGACAAAAAGGAAATACAACATTAAAAAAAAGTATTTAAACTTGATCTGGACAGATAGAGCTGAAGTTGTTCTGGAGTTTTAAACAATGAAAACTTTTTACAAATATAGAACTTATTTTTAACACTTTTATGAGTGGAACCCTTTTGGATCCCTGAGAGTTGAAGTGGGATTTTTCATTTTTAAACTGTGATTACTCAAAAAATGATAATGAATCAAAATAACCATTATTTTTGACCCATGCAAGGCTCCAAATATTTTACGTTGAAACTGTTTTAACGAAAATGTATATGTTGTGGGTTTGTAAAAAAAAAAAAAAAAAAAAAAAAAAATTATATATATATATATATATGTGTGTGTGTGTGTGTATAAAGAGTATGCATGACAAAAAGGACTTAAAAATGTTTTTAAAAAATACAAATTAAAATCAACAGATAGATCTGAAGTCGATCTAGAGAGTTAAACGTTGAAAGTGGGAAAAAAAATAATGAATTATTTTTAACATCTTTAATGAATCATTTTAGAGCTCTGAGAATTTGTCTTTGCTTCAAAAAATAATACATCAAAATCAATGTTAGGAATTATTGATCCATAAAAAGCTAGGGGGGTGGGGGGGGGCATATTTTGCATTTTTGCCCTAAAAACAGGGTTTTGATTGACAAAAGAGAAATAAAACATTTCAAAGGTGTTTAAATGTTATATGGACGGATAGAGCTGAAGTTAATCTGGATATTTAAGCAACAAAAAAAGAAAACAAGTCTATTTTTAAGATTTATTTTCAGCGCTTTTATGAGTGGGACCCTTTTGGGTCCTTAAGGGTTTTAGTGGGATTTTTCATTTTAAATTGTGATTGCTCCAAAAAAAAAAAAATCAAAATCATTGTTATGAATTATTGATTTATTCAATGTTCCAAATACTTAAAAATAAATATTCCACTTTGACATTTGTATGTGGGGGACAATGTTTTATGTTTGTTTTTTTTGCACTAATAAACAAGGTTTACATTGACCAAAGGGAAATCAAATGTTAAAAAAAGTGCTTAAACTTGATATGGATATATAAAGCTGAAGTTATTCTGGAGATTTAAGCAATGAAAAAATAAATATACAGCGTATTTTTAACACTTTTATGAGTGGGACCCTTTTGGATCCCTGGGAGTTTTTAGTGGGGTTTTTCATTTTAAACTGAGATTACTCAAAACACAATAATTCATCAAAATCATTGTTGACCTATTTAATGTTCCAAATACTTCACAATAAATATTCCACATTGAATTTTTTTTTGGGGGGGGACAGTGTTTTATATTTTGTGTTTTTGCCCTTACATACAGGATTCTAATTGACAAAAGGGAAATCAAACATTTAAAAAGTATTTAAACTTGTTATGGACGGATAGAGCTGAAGTTATTCTGGAGTTTTAAACAATGAAAAAAGAAAAACAGAAATACGCAACTTTTTTTTTAACACTTTTGTGAGTGGGACCCTTTTGGATCCCTGGGATTTTTAGTGTTTTTTTTTTTTTAATTATTATTTTTTAATTTAAACTTTGATTGCTCAAAAATAAATATATAAATAAAAATAGATAAAAATGAATCAAAATCATTGTAGTTATGAAGTATTGACCTAAAATTCCACTTCGACATTTTTATGGGGGGGGAGGAGACAATGTTTTATATTTTGTGTTTTTGCACTAAAAACTATGTTTTCATTGACAAAAAGGGGGAACAAAATATTTAACAATGGTTTTCCACTTGATATAGATAAATAGAGCTGAAGTTGCTCTGGAGATTTAAGCAATGAAACAATAAAAAAATAAATATACAACATATATTCAAGACTTATGAGTGGGGCCCTTTTGGATCCTCATTTTAAACTGAGATTACTCAAAACACAATAATGAATCAATATCATGGTTGCTATGAATTATTGACCTATTTAATGTTCCAAATACTTCACAATAAATACCCCTCTTTGATTTTTTATCTTGTGTTTTATCACTAAAATGGGATTTTAATTAACAAAAGGGAAATAAAAAATCAAACGCGTATTTAAACTTGATATGGACAGATATATCTGCAGTTGTTCTGGAGTTTTTAAGCAATGAAAAAAGAAATACGCAACTTATTTTTAACACTTTTATAAGCGGGACCCTTTTGGATCCCTGGGGTTTTAGTGTTTTTTTTTATTTAAACTGATTTCTCAAAAAATAATAATGAATCAATCATTGTTGTTATGAATTTTTATTCCAAATATTCCACTTTGAAAACTGTTTTGGGGGAAATGTAGCATGTTTTGTGCGTTTGTCATGAAGAAAACAAAGTTTTCTTTAACATAGAGCATAAAACATAATAAAAAAAATTAAAATAAAACTTTTAACTTTTATACGGACTGATGGATCTTAAGTTGATCTACAGGTTTTTAGCAATTAAAAAAGTATATATATTATTTATTTTTAAAATTTTTATGACTGAGACCCTTTTGGGTCCCAGAGACCAAACTTGAGGGGAGCCTTATAGGTTTAAAAAATTAACAGAAATCAAGGCAATGACCCTCTATTGGACACCCCTGGCTTAGACACCGGTGATATTTTTATCGTACGAGTGGCACCAAAATAATATCCAAAATGTCTGAGGAATCATTAGCTTCATGGATTAGCCGAGATCAACCTCCCCTTGTGAGTAATGAAGCGTGTCATTCCATACTTTGCAATTTCATGTCAGGAATGACAAATTTTCAACTCCCTTCTCGGATTTTTGTCATTTTTACAGCTCTCCCTTTTTGGCCCCGGCAGAATTGATGTGCTGCTAGATTGCCTCAGATAATGCAATGCTCTCAGGCGAAAAACACAGGTCAGTGTGTGTGTGTGTGTGTGTGTGTGTGTGTGTGTGTGTGTGTGTGTGTGTAGACCTAGACCGCCCATGTTGCCTCTGAGGAGACCCCAATATTCAGAGCCCGAGCCCAGACAAGCCCCCGGTGTCTGTGGGTTTTTAATGTGATAATTGGGTTTTCTAATATCTCCACATCTGAAATCTTCTGAGATGGATGGTGATTAGCAAAATGGCTATTTCAGCCTCAACAACACGTTTAACATGCGAACATGCTAACGGACATGCCGCTACCTGTTTCTACATTTAGTAAAATTAATTTACCATAAATTGATTAACCTGGACCCCGACTTAAAGAAGTTGAAAAACTGATTCGGGTGTTGCCATATATAGTGGTAAATTGTACAGAATATGTACTGTACTGTGCAATCGACTAATACAAGTCTCAATCAATCAGTAAGGTCATTTTATGCCTCATTCCTGTGAGAATCCTGCGTGTGACTGACGCATTAAGACTATCCAGGACTAGCTGCAGTGTGTTCAAACATCTTCTCTTTCGGACTTATCAGGTGGATAGTGCATTGTATATGTGTGTATATATGTATACATTTTTACATTAATTTATATTGTGACGGTTTGACCCCACACTGTCACTGTTTGACCTTTAGCTTCCTCTCAAACCATGCACATTTTTTTTTAAGTCAGTGGAAAGCATGCTCAACAGACAAATTGTAAGCTGTCACTCACCATGGCTCTGCATGTCTGGCGAAAAGAGTCAAGGTGGGGCTGAAGGCTTTATGTAGCTGAGCACACCTGCTTTGACTAATTAGGCCTAATTTGGGCCAAACCATGACTTTCAGGAGCTGGGTGTTGTTGAGGGAACACTGGACATTTGAAAGTTGTGTCGTCTAAACCTGAATACACTGTGTACAAAAATGCAAAAGTACTATGTGAATACTTTTTAGACATCTGATGGTTATTTATGGTTAAATTTACAAAATAACTGTTTTCTTAATTTTTCCTGTCAAATTAGTCCCAGCTAGTGGGCGGGGCTACGGGCTGTTTTTAAGTGGGGAAAATGCCATTTTTCTGCCAGTCTGATGCCTGTCACTGCCAGAGGAGGTTCTCTAATTTATTTTGCTGAATCTTTTTTGTCATTTAATTCTTTACTTTGATATATTTGATGTTTGACCTTTTGATTGTAAATATATCTATTTTGATATAATGGATGATTTATTTATTTTAAATATGCTTATTTTGATTAATTATATATAGGCCTATTTAATGCATGTGACTTTTTCACATATATTTAGAATATACATGTACTACATATAATATACAATACTAATATTGCCTTTATTTATTCCTGTTACAGATTGTGGGTGCTTTGTCTTCCTGTTTTTGTTCACCTCTTGACACTTTTGTGGGATTTAAATAAATGTTTGTAAACTGTTACCACTGTGTGCGTAGCCATCCTTGATTCGAAGTCCGGTTTGCAAAGGTTACATTACCTTCACCCGAGGCGGGGTGTGATATACACATATATATATATATATATATATATATATATGGTATTTCCTTGATTTGCCGCAGCGCATATAGTATGTACCTGCCTTGAATTACTGCCGGGTCAAACTCTCTTCCCAAAATAATTAGCGCATGCTTAGTATTACCGCCTGGTCAAACTCGTGACGTCACGAGTGACACTTCCCCTGTAATCATTTTCAAAATGGAGGAGGCTGATTTCAATACCGGTAATTTGAAATCGCATAAAGGGAATACGATTAAGAGCTATTCAGTAGGATTCTTACATCACACTCAAATTTTTACTGCATACCTTTGGTAAGTGCCGGAGTGAGAAGAGGTTTTAAATTAGCGCCCCGGCGGCATTTTAAGGAAATACGATATAGATATATATATATATATATATATATATATATATATATATATATATATATATATATATACGCATTTCTCCCATTGAGACATAATTCCAGGTGTGTGTGTGTGTATGTATATATATATATATATATATATATATATATATATATACATACACGTGTGTGTGTGTGTGTGTGTGTGTGTGTGTGTGTATACATATATATATATATATACATATATATGTATGTGTATATGTATATATATTTATACATATGTGTATATATATATATATCTGGAATGATGTCTCATTATCAATGGGAGAAATGCATTTTTAGACAATATGATTTAGGACTCAGACACCAAGAGTAACCATCGATAGAAAGTGGATTGGAAAGGACAGATTAAAAAAAATAATAATAAAAAAATTAAATTGTTTTTTTTTATTTTTATTTTAAACTTGGGACTTCCTGCGGGCCGGATTTTGTACGCTGGCAGTAGTTTGCGGACCCCTGCATTACAGTCTCAATGTATATTTTAGGGGGGGGAATTTTTATTTTTTTCCCCTAATATTGGCTCATCAACATTGAAACTGTACTTTCAACATCTGCCTGGTGCGGATGATGTATGGAATTTTTTTTTTTTTTTTTTTTTTTTGGAAAACACAGTTCCGTATTTTTCGCACCTGCCGAAAATGAATAATAAAGAAGGGAAAAAACATAAGTTGCACTGGAATATAAGTCTCAATTTGGGGGAAATTTATTTGATCAAATCCAGCACCAAGAATAGACTTTTGAAAGGCAATTTAAAATAAAGAATAGTGAACAACAGGCTGAATAAGTGTACGTTATATGAGGCATAAATAACCAACTGAGAAGGTGCCTGGTATGATCTGTCACTCCTAATCGCTGAATCCCTTAATCTTATACGTCTAGTCTCTTCGTGAATGAGCTAAACAATATTTTAATTTTTTTACGGTAATGTGTTAATTTCACACATAAGTCGCTCCTGAGTATAAGTCGCACCCCCCTGGCTGAACTACGAAAAAAAACAACTACGACTTATAGTCCGAAAAATACGGTATGTACAAAATGTGCTATCGGAAGCTGTATCGTATTTAACTTCTAATGTCACCTAAAACACAAAGTTGTGTTTTTAAATACATGTCATGTAGTATAAATTTAATTTCTGTTTTGAACATTTTTTTGAGGCAATAAAAAAAAAAGGCTCCTCTATGCTTTGAATTTGTAGTTTGCGGCCCTTGGCGGAGAAGGTTCAGTCTGGTACGAGGCTGAAAGAATGACCGTAACAGAACCGTGAGAGATGACCGATATCCGATATTCCGATATTGTCCAACTCTTAATTACAGATATCGATATCAACCAATACCGATATGTACAGTCGTGAAATTAACACATTATTATGCCTAATTCTGTTGTGATGCCCCGCTGGATTCATTAAATAATGTAACAAGGTTTTCCAAAACAAATCATCTCAAGTTATGGAAAAAAAATGCCAACATGGCACTGCCATATTTATTATTGAAGTCACAAAGTGCATTATTTTTTTTAACATGCCTCAAAACAGCAGCTTGGAATTTGGGACATGCTCTCCCTGAGAGAGCATGAGGAGGTTGAGGTGGGCGGCAGGGGGTAGGAGGTAGCGGAGGTGTGTATTGTAGTGTTAGTGCTGCAAGGGGTTCCGGGTATTTGTTCTGTTGTGTTCATGTTGTGTTACTGTGCGGATGTTCTCCCGGAATGTGTTCGTCATTTTTGTTTGGTGTGGGTTCACAGTGTGGCGCATATTTGTAACAGTGTTAAAATTGTTTATACGGCCACCCTCAGTGTGACCTCCAAGGCTGTTGACCAAGTACGAATTGCATTCACTTGTGTGTGTAAAAAGCCGTAGATATTATGTGATTGGGCCGGCATGCAAAAGCAATGCTTTTAAGGTTTATTGGCGCTCTGTACTTCTCCCTACGTCTGTGTACACAGCGGCGTTTTAAAAAGTAACACATTTTACTTATTTCAACCGATACCGACAATTTCCGATATTTCATTTTAAAGGCTTACTGAAACCCACTACTACCCACCACGCAGTCTGATAGTTTATATATCAATGATGAAATATTAAAATTGCAACACATGCCAATACGGCCTTTTTAGTTTACTAAATTGCAATTTTAAATTTCCCGGGACTTTTTTCTTAAACGTCGCGGAATGATGACATGTACGCGTGTTATGAGTATATGAGCGCTGCACACACACACAGCTAAAAGTTGTCTTCTTTAACGGCATAATTACACAGTATTTTGGAGATCTGTGTTGCTGAATCTTTTGCAATTTGTTCAATTAATATTGGAGAAGTCAAAGTAGAAAGATGGAGTTGGGAAGCTTTAGCCTTTAACCACACAAACACACGGTGATTCCTTGTTTAAAATTCACGGAGTTGAAACTTTACTATGGATCACAGCGGACATGGATCCCGACCACTTGTCAACCAGCAGGTTTGGGTGAGAAAATTGTGGTTAAAAAGTCGCCAGTTACTGGATATCAGCTGAGCTTGTGCCGTCCGTACGGCTGCCGTCGACTTCCCTGAGACACTGCGCGTCAACACCCGGCCGTAGAAGTACACTTCCAACTATCAGGTACTATTTAACTCACTAAAACACTAGCAACACAATAGAAAGATAAGGGATTTCCCAGAATTCTCCTAGTAAATGTCTCTAAAAACATATAAATCCATCTCAATGCAACGCGATTGCAATCGCATTTTTTTTTTTTCTAGTTCGTTGCTATGAATATCCTCAAATACGAATCTTTCATCCTCGCTCAAATTAATGGAGAAATTGTCGTTTTCTCGGTCCGAATAGCACTTTTTGTTGGAGGCTCCCATTAAAATCAATGTGAATATGTGAGGAGCCATCAACATGTGACGTCATCGTCTGCGACTTCCGGTAGATCAGGGGTGTCAAACTCAAATACAGAGTGGGCCAAAATATAAAACTGAACAAAGCCGCGGGCCAAGGTTGAACTAATGAACCTTTTAATAGGGACCCAAACAAGTTTTGCAGTGAATATTGAACAAGCAAGGCTTAAATAGGGCAGCACGGTGTAACAGGGGTTAGTGCATCTGCCTCACAATACGAAGGTCCTGAGTAATCCTCCGTTCAATCCCGGGCTCGGGATCTTTCTGTGTGGAGTTTGCATGTTCTCCCCGTGACTGCTAGGGTTCCCTTCCAGGTACTCGGGCTTCCTCCCATGGAACAGGCAGAGATTATATAACGTAATAGTGCAAAATCAACTTGCAAAAAACAAACGAAAAAACATCAGTGGTGTATTAAATAAAATGTAATTAAATTCATGCTTCTTTTCAATTTGCAGCCTTCTGAGGTAAATATCAACATTAACTTTTTCCACAGGCTAATAAATTCGAAAATAAAATAAAAATTAGGTGGGTGGGGTTTGGTGGAAGCAGGGGGTGTATATTGTAGCATTCCGGAATAGTTATTGCTGCAAGGGTTTCTGGGTATTTGTTCTGTTGTGTTAATGTTGTGTTACGGTGCGGGTGTTCTCCCGAAATGTGTTTTGTCATTCTTGTTTGGTGTGGGTTCACAGTTGTTTATACAGCCACCCTCAGTGTGACATGTATGGCTGTTGACCAAGTATGTGTGTGTGAAAGCCGCATATATTATGTGACTTGGCCAGCACGCTGTTTATATGGAGGAAAAGAGGACGTGACGGCACGCTCCCAATATTGTTGTCCGGGTGGAAATCGGGAGAATGGTTGCCCAGGGAGATCTTCGGGAAGGGCACTAAACTTCGGGAGTCTCCCGGGAAAATCGGGAGGGTTGGCAAGTATGAGTATTAGCGGTGAATGTGGTGTTACCGGCGGGCCAACTCTAATGTTGATTTGATATTGCCTCAAGGGCCAAATGAAATTAAACGGTGGGCCAAATTTGGCCCGCAGGCCAGAGTTTGACACCCATGCGGTAGAGGCAGGGCTTTTCTCCAGTTGCGAGCTTGATCGTGGATGTTCTCTACTAAATCCTTTCGGCAAAAATAAGGCAATTTCGCAAAATGATCAAGTATGACACATAGAATGGACCTGCTATCCCCGTTTAAATAAGAAAATCTCATTTCAGTAGGCCTTTAAAGCATTTATAGGCCGATTATATTCGGCAATCCGATATTATCGGACATCCCTAATCGTAACCCCTTTATCTTGTGGAGTGTGTTAACAAACGCTGTCGATAAAAGCATTTGTGGGAGTGAGACCAACGCTGTAACATTTTGCTGTTCTAAAGAAATACTTACAGAAGAAGATAATAAGAAAGATCCCAACGCTAATATTTGCTAAAAAGTTGCAGGAATATGAATTACTGGCCGAGTCAGCACACAGAGGACTCCATCCTGGCCAGCTGCTGAGAGCTGCCGTCCCCAGGAATCGAGTCCTTGGCAGGGGGGCGTTGTTGGATCACATCGGGCCTCCCTCCTCCATCCTGCGGCCCTGTGACTTGTGCTCGGCGGAGGAGGGGAGGGAGCCCGGCCCAGCGGGAGGCGCTTGTCAGGCCCTGAGCGTGTTGCCGCGCCGCCTTCTCAACGCTTTTTTTAAAGGCCTACTGAAAGGACATTTTCTTATTTAAACGGGGATAGCAGGTCCATTCTGTGTGTCATACTTGATCATTTCGCGATATTGCCATATTTTTGCTGAAAGGATTTAGTAGAGAACATCCACGATAAAGTTCGCAACTTTCGGTGTTAAGAGAAAAGCCCTGCCTCTACCGGAAGTCGCAGACGATGACGTCACAAGCTGATGGCTCCTCACATATTCACATTGTTTTTAATGGGAGCCTCCAACAAAAAGTGCTATTCGGACCGAGAAAACGACAATTTCCCCATTAATTTGAGCGAGGATGAAAGATTCGTGTTTGAGGATATTGATAGCGACGGACTAGAAAAAAAAATGCGATTGCATTGGGACGGATTCCGATGTTTTTAGACACATTTACTAGGATAATTCTGGGAAATCCCTTATCTTTCTATTGTGTTGCTAGTGTTTTAGTGAGTTAAATAGTACCTGATAGTCGGAAGAGTGTCTCCACGGGTGTCTTGACGCGCAGTGTCTCAGGGAAGTCGAGGGCAGCTATGGACGGCACAAGCTCAGCTTTTCTCCGGTGGGAACTAACTTTTTAACCACAACTTTTTCACCGAAACCTGCTGGTTGACATTTGGTAGGGATCCATGTTGGCTTGACCGCGCTCTGATCCATAGAAAAGTTTTACATCCAGGAATTTTAAACAAGGAATCACCGTGTGTTTGTGTGGCTAAAGGCTATAGCTTCCCAACTCCATCTTTCTACTGTGACTTCTCCAATATTAATTGAACAAATTGCAAAAGATTCAGCAACACAGATGTC
Source organism: Nerophis ophidion (assembly GCF_033978795.1). Classification (NCBI taxonomy): domain Eukaryota; kingdom Metazoa; phylum Chordata; class Actinopteri; order Syngnathiformes; family Syngnathidae; genus Nerophis; species Nerophis ophidion. The sequence continues at coordinate 14,799,221 of NC_084634.1, forward strand.
CAAAATACTGTATAATTATGCCGTTAAAGCAGACGACTTTTAGCTGTGTGTGTGTGCAGCGCTCATACGTACTTCCTAAAAACCCGTGACGTCTTGTGTACACCTCATCATTACACAACATTTCCAAGACGAAACTCCCGGGAAATTTAAAATTGCAATTTAGTAAACTAAAAAGGCCGTATTAGCATGTGTTGCAATGTTAATATTTCATCATTGATATATAAACTATCAGACTGCGTGGTGGGTAGTAGTGGGTTTCAGTAGGCCTTTAAGTTTGCGTGTCACTTGGTCTGCGCCGGTGCGTGCGAGCGAATCCAGCTGCAGCGAGATGTTCTAATCTTGCACGCACGTGAGAGTGAAAATGTCACTCACTGGCTCACACACACACACATTCCAAAGCAAACGCCGGGGTTTACTGTCGATCCATGCAACTTTGGGAGGAAAAAAAAAAAAAAGTATGAAATTAGGTAAGGTGCTACCCCAAAAAAGGTTATTTTCTTTTTTTTTCTTAGTTTATTTCGAACATGACATACCTACATTATACATCAGGCAATTTCATATCACTTCACAATACATCATGTCCAAAAAGGAGTAGGAAGCTTATTTAATCCTCCCCCTTTCCCACAAATATATACATTCATTCACTGACCTTCTTTACAGCAAAATGACATCCGTGAATGAGTAACACAACAGTTTTGTAATATGTACTTAATTAATTCAATCATTATTAACATACTGAGATTGTTGCGATCCGCTACTTGGATCACCACATATATTTTATACTTCCAGTTGTTGTATCACTGTTCTACACTCTTACTTCCTGTTTAATCAGTCACCATGGTTCCTCATTGATCCCACCTGCTAATCACGGTTTCTGCACACCTGTCACTTTTTGATTACTCACCTATTTAAGCCCGTCCCTTTTCGTCATTCTTTCTGGGACTCTAATTTGCCTTCGAGCAACATTCACGACTGTCTACTACCTGTATGTATTTTCTCGCTAGCTCTTACGCTAAGCCACTCGATATTCCAGCTTTCATGCTGAATGATTTTTGTTTACTCTTTTGTGTGCTTCGTGCCAAGTATAGTTTTTGTATTTTCTATTCTTAGCTTTCATGCTAGCGCCCTTGGTTTATTTTTGTCTGTTAGCTCCAGTGTTTTTGTTCATAGTCTGTTTTTGTTAAGTGTAATAAATCATTTAAACTTACCATCGCTGTGTTCATGCCGACGCATCCACGAAGGGACCAATTTGGCATCACTATGCCAACCAGTCGTAACAGAGATGAAGAATATCTTATTTTCAATAAGGTTGAAAGTGTTTCTCTTTCTCATAATTCTTCTTCTTTGAACTTTGTAAGCACTATTAATTTGAACAGCCTCTTAAAGGGGAACAATAACAATCAGTTGCTTGTTGTATTTATTTTTTATTTATTTTTTTCAAAATTTTACCGGTTCCGGAATATCCCTAAAGAAAGCTTTAAAGTGCCTTATTTTTCGCTCTCTCAAAGCCACTGTTCATTTTCCTGTGACGTCATACAGTGCTGCCAATGTAAACAAACAATGGCGAATAGCGCAGCAAGATATAGCGACATTAGCTCGGATTCAGACTCGGATTTCAGCGGCTTAAGCGATTCAACAGATTACGCATGTATTGAAACGGATGGTTGGAGTGTGAAAGTATTGAAGAAGAAACTGAAGCTATTGACGCTATTCATAGCCATAGCATGGCCGAATAGCTGCGTTAGCATCGTCTGTAAAATGTGCGGTCCAAACGATCAGGACTTTCGCATCTTGTGACACTGGAGCAACTTAAATCCGTCGATTGGTAAGTGTTTTTTTTCGCATTAAATGTGGGTGGAAGGAAATGTAATATAGTTTCAAATGTACATAAAGCATAGCCTAAATAGCATGTTAGCATCGATTAGCTGGCAGTCACGCCGCGACCAAATATGTATGATAAGCACATAAGTAAACAACATCAACAAAACTCACCTTTGTGATTTCGTTGACTTTATTGTTGCAAATGCATCTGCAGGTTATCCATACATCTCTGTGCCGTGTCTGTCTTTGCATCGCCGGTAAAATGTGCAGACACTCCGGCACATTCGATGGGGTCTGGCGGCGGATTTCTTGCCACTTTCACATCTTCGGGCCAGTGGTGCAACTTGAATCCCTCCCTGTTAGTGTTGTTACACCCTCCGACAACACACCGACGAGGCATGATGTCTCCAAGGTTCCAAAAAATTGTTGAAAAAACGGAAACTAACAGAACTGAAACCCGGTGTTTGTAATGTGTTTGAGAAAATGAAAATGGCGGCTTTCTTACCTAGGTGACGTCACTTACTGAGGTCATCGCTTCAAGAGGGCTAAACAAAAAGGCGTTTAATTCGCCAAAATTCACCCATTTAGAGTTCGGAAATCGGTTAAAAAAATATACGGTCATTTTTCTGCAACATCAAGGTATATATTGACGCTTACATAGGTCTGGTGATAAAGTTCTCCTTTAAAGTGGATCATATCAGTACAATGTTTAACTTCTTTACTTAATACATTCAATAATTTAATTCCACATACTGATATGCTAAAGGTTTTAAGTGTTGTACGTGCATACAAATGTTTTAAATTAGATTTTCCTCTAAGGTTATATTTCTCCTCTTTAACTGAGAAGAATTGTCTTACATTCTTTGGTAGAAGTTTATATTTGCTTTGTACATCATTTTAGCTTTTTGCAATTTTACCTAATCACCGAACTTTCATATTTTTGACTCAATAAATAAAGGGTTTGTAAGTTCTCTATATCCAACATTATGTATCATTCTAATTGATCTTTTTTGTATCACAGTTAACGAATGTAGCGCACATTTGTAGTTGTTTCCCCATATTTCTACACAATAACTCAGATATGGTAACACTAGTGAGCAGTAGAGAATATCAAGTGATTTTTGGCCCAGGACGTATTTTGCTTTATTCATAATTGAAATGTTTTTTGCCACCTTATGTTTTATGTTTTGTATATGAGATTTCCAGTTCATTTTATCATCTATTAATACCCCCAAAAATCTGGTATCTTTTACCCTTTCAATATCTACACCGTCTCTTTGTCTTCGTGTCTGATGCTCTTTTCTACTGTTACCAAATAGCATTATTTTAGTTTTACTGAGATTCAAAGAAAGTCTGTTTTTATCAAACCATATTTTTAAATCGTTCATTTCTTCTGTTATTATTTTTATTATCTTCTGTGTGTTCTCTCCTGAACAGAAAGCAGTTATGTCGTCTGCAAATAAAATTAACTTCAAGTCCTAGGTCAGTATGCTATAGGAATGTACGGTATACCCGTAGTAGTATACTAATGAATCATATTCGGTACTATACCGCCTCTGAAAAGTACCGGTCCCGCCTCCTTCCCCTGCCGTCGTCACGTCGTGTCATTATTGCTCTTACAAGCAGACGAGCATGTTCGGCAGCGCACAAACACAGAGTACTTACAAGCAGACACAGTGGGTAGACAGAAAAGGGAGAACGGATGCATTTTGGTTTAAAAACTAACCATAAAGGTGAAGTTAAAACATTGAAACGCCCTCAGGAAGAGGTGCTTCAAGACATGGCTAGCTAGCTAGCGGCTAAAGTCCAGCCCCAGTCGGCAGTGTTTTAGCTACTTCTAAATCCATCCATCCATTTATTTTCTATCGCTTATTCCCTTTGGGATCGCGGGGGGCGCAGGTGCCTTTCTTAGCTACAATCGGACGGAAGGCAGCGTACACCCTGGACAAGTCGCCTACTTCTAAATCACTAATCCAAAAGAAGTACGTTTCTTACAAGTATCCTCCCTCCAGGATGAGGAATAGCTAAACATGCTCACCGCCTTCAAAATGTAAACAAACGCCATTGGTGGATTTATACCTAACGTCCACTGTAATGATACTACGTAAAGGAGCGTATCTAGTCGATACTACTACGATTCCGTCAATATTTTTTGGCGTTACGTCTTTCGTTTAAAAAAAAAATTATACTATGTTTATAAACTCAGGAAATATGTCCCTGGACACATGAGGACTTTGAATATGACCAACGACTTGGTATCGGATTGATACCCAAATGTGTAGTATCATCCAAAACTAATGTAAAGTATCAAACAACAGAAGTGATTCTTACATTTTAACAGAAGTGTAGATGGAACATATTAAAGGCCTACTGAAACCCACTACTACCCACCACGCAGTCTGATAGTTTATATATCAATGATGAAATATTAACATTGCAACACATGCCAATAAGGCCGGTTTAGTTTACTAAATTACAATTTTAAATTTCCCGCTGAGTTTCCTGTTGAAAACGTCGCGGAATGATGACGCGTGCACGTGACGTCTCGAGTTGGAGGGGACATATTAGCCCAGCACCACTAGCGGCTAAAAGGCGTCTCTTTTCATCGCGCAATTACACAGTATTCTGGACATCTGTGTTGCTGAATCTTTTGAAATTTGTTCAATTAATAATGGAGAAGTCAAAGTAGAAAGATGGAGGTGGGAAGCTTTAGCCTTTAGCCACACAAACACACGGTGATTCCTTGTTTAAAATTCCCGGAGGTGAAGCTTTACTATGGATCAGAGCGGTCAAGCGAACATGGATCCCGATCAATTGTCAACCGGCAGGTTTCGGTGAGAAAATTGTGGTAAAAAGTCGCCTCTTACTTCTGTCGTGCTACTGCTGCCGTGACGAATTCCCTCAGAGACTGGCGTCAACACACCCGTGGACACACCCCTCCGACTACCAGGTACTATTTAACTCACTAAAACACTAGCAACACAATAGAAAGATAAGGGATTTCCCAGAATTATCCTAGTAAATGTGTCTGAAAACATCTGAATCGCTCACAATGCAATCGCCTTTTTTTTTTTTGTAGTCCTTTGCTATCAATATCCTCAGCCACTAATCATTCATCCTCGCTCAAATTAATTGGGAAATTGTCGTTTTCTCGGTCCGAATAGCTCTTGCTGTTGGAGGCTCACATTATAAACAATGTGAGGATGTGAGGAGCCATCACACCGGTGACGTCATCGTCTGCGACTTCCGGTAAAGGCAAGGCTATTTTATTAGCTACCAAAAGTTGCAAACTTTATCGTGGATGTTCTTTACTAAATCCTTTCAGCAAAAATATGGCAATGTCGCAAAATGTTCAAGTATGACACACAGAATGGACCTGCTATCCCCGTTTAAATAAGAAAATCTCCTTGCAGTAGGCCTTTAAGAGAAGTAAAGAGAAAGTAAGCAGATATTAACAGTAAATGAACAAATAGATTAATAATTAATTTTCTACCACTTTTCCTTAATAGTTTTGACAAAATAATGGAATAGAAATGACACAAATTGTTACTGCATATGTCAGCAGCTAAATTAGGAGCCTTTGTTTTTTTTTTAGTTACTCCTAAAAGACAAGTTGTCTAGTATGTTCACAATTTTATTTAAGGACAAACTTGCAATAATAAACATATGTTTAATGTACCCTAAGATGTTTTTTGTTCAAATAAAGCCCAAAATGCAATTTTTTTGTGGTCCCTTTTGTTGCGATCCGTCACTCGGATCTTCACATATTATTGTTCATTTTTCCATCTTTGTTCTCATTCTCCGTTTGATCCATTTTTTTCCCGTTTAGTCCATCACCATGGTTACTTATTAGTTTCAGCTGTTACTTCCGGTTCCTGCACACATGTTCTCTGTTAATCACCTTCCCTTTATAAGCCTTCTGTCACGCCTAAGGTTCATGTTTTGTTTTGGTCATGCTATGTTTAGTTTTTTGGACATTTTAGTTCTGTTTTGCATTTCCTTGTTTGTTTTACCATGCCAACTGATTTAGTTTTCTGTCATGTCTGATCATGAGTTTTGTATGGCCCTATTTCTCTGAGCATCCCCAATCTTACCTGTTCTCAAAGCTAAGCATTGTTTGTCCCGGTTAGTACTTGGGTGGCAGACTACCTAGGAATACCAGGTGCTTTTGACCCTTTGGACTCTAAGTTCCTTTTTTTTTTCACTCCCTCTTTTGTTACCATGACAACCAATCAGTTCACCTGTCTTGTCTCACACCTGTTTTCACTTATCATGTTCATTATTTAAACCATAGTTACCAGTTAGTCAGTCTGGCAACGTCACCTCATTCACGCCCTCAATTATCTGCTTCATGCCTTGCAATGCTGTCCATTTTGTCCACGTAAGTTTTTGTTATTTATGCCACTGCGCAAGTGTTTTTGTTTCATGTTTGTAGTTTATAGCCTTTGTGCTAGTCTTTTGTTTCATAGCCCAGTTTTTTGTACCGCCATTGTGCGCGCTTTTTGTTGGTTCCTGTTTTTAGTTTTAGTGTTAAAATAAAGATGTACCCACCTTCACGCCGTTTCCACTCCATTCGCTTTGCACCTCGGGAAAACAACCCAAGTCCAAGCCTGACACCTTCCTCTTTTCATTCTTCTGCCTGGGACTCTAGCTTGCTTTCACACAACGTTACGACTGTATGCATTTTCTCGCTAGCTCATATGCTAAGCCACCTGCTATTTCTTAGCTCTCATGCTAATTCTATTTGTTTTACATTTTGTGCCTTCATGCCAAGTGTTAGTCTGTTTGTACTTCCTAGCTCACACGCTAGCATCTTTTGTTTGCCTTTTGCGTAGCTTCAGTGTTTTTTTGTTTCATAGCTCCTTTTGCTATTCAAATAAATATTCAAACCTCACCTTTGCTGTGTTATCGTTCGACGCATCCTCGAGGGAATCAACCCGGCACCACAATGCCGGACAGGCGTAACACCTTTTACTTAGAAAATACCGAAAAGTACCAAAAAGTGTCAAAATAATAGATACATAGATGGATAGATAGATAGATAGTACTTTATTGATTCCTTCAGAGGAGTTCTCTCAAGAAAATTAAAATGGTATTGGTCATACTGTTATTGACATTTGTCACGTATTTCCCCTTTCACTACTCTTTATTTCTTTCTTGCATAATAATCAAATTTGAGTAACCCTAAATGACTGACCGAGATAACGATAAGCTATGCCGACATAAACGGAGTTCTTTCCTAAAGTCAACTGGAAAAATCGGACAACAGTCCACGGAGTGAGTCACACTTTATATTGATCACGAGATACGCGGCATGTCGAGTTTTGTTATTACAACTACAGTACACATGCTGTCAAGCGAGCTGTGTACAAACAAAACATGAAATAACACTTTTGTCATGATCTGTGGTCTAGAATAGATCATGTTTTGTTTAGTTATGTTCTGTTTGTTTTGGACTCCATTAGTTCCTGTTTTTGTGCTCTCTTGTTTGTTTTAGTTTCCATGACGACTCATTAGTTCCACCTGCTCTCATGTGTGCTCTAATCAGAGACAAATATTTAAGCCTGTTTTGCCAGTTAGTCGTCCTGGCGACATTGCTAGTTTTCATACAATATAGTTCCTGTTGCTCCTTTTCATGCTTAGTTCACGCTGCACCGTATTGATCGTTTCATGCCATAGTTCATGCTGCTCGTTTTCATGCCACAGTAAGTCTTGTTTGTTCCATGCCAAAGTCCATGTTAAGTGTTTAGCTTCTATGTTTTCTGCATTAATTTTGTTTAGTGTGTTAGCTTCTCGTGTGAACGGCACGCTTTTCTTGAGAAAATAATGTTCCCTACCTTCACGCCTAGTCCGGAATAGTCCGTTTGCACCCTGGGAGAACAATCCTCGCAGTAAGCTACGTAAAACCCCAAGTCATGACAACTTTACAGATACTGTAATACGATTGTTCATGTTTTTCACTCAGTACGGCTGTATGCAAACTCAAAAGTCTAGCTTCCCTCTCGCCGTAGCTATCTATAACGATGTAGAATGCTGTCGCAAGGCGTTGTGTTACTAAGCTAGATAAACAGTTCCACAATACACAATGCTTATCATTATTTTTCTCTTTTTAAGCATTCTAATTTGTAAATAAGCTAACAACTGGAGTCAATGGCCGTTGTTCACTTCTGCATATAAAGCGCTCTAAAAATTGCCATCAAAGTTTTAAATACACACTAAAATGTAGTAACATTCATAATAACATGTAATTTTTACATAGTTTGCTCATTTTAAAGGGGAACATTATCACCAGACCTATGTAAGCGTCAAAATATATCTTGATGTTGCAGAAAAAAGACCGTATGTTTTTTTAACCGAATCCGAACTATAAAAGGGTGAATTTGGCGATTTAAACGATTTTCAATTGTTCGCTATCGGAGCGATGACCTTTCACCCGTGACGTCACAACATGAAGCGATCCGCCATTTTCTCAAACACATTACACACACCAAGTCAAATCAGCTTTGTTATTTTCCGTTTTTCAGACTATTTCTGTAACTTAGAGACATTATTATGCCTCGTCGGTGTGTTGTCGGAGGGTGTAACAACACGATCAGGGACGGATTCGAATTGCACCAGTGGCCACAAGATGCGAAAGTCCCTCGTTTGTTCTGCACACTGTACCGACAACAGCTTTTCTACAACAGAAATGGCAAGAGTGTTTGGATGCATTTCCAACGATAAAGTGAACGAAATCACAAAGGTGAGTTTTGTTGATGTTATTGACTTATGTGGAGTGTGCTAATCAGACATATTTGGTCACAGCATGACTGCAAGCTAGTCGGTGCGAACATGCAACTTAGGCTATCTGTATGTACATGTTGGATCATTATGCCTCATTTGTAGCTATATCTGCATCCAGCCTTTCCCTCCACCCACATTTAATGCCAAGCAAACACATACCAATCGTTGCAATTTGGGATATGCTCTCCCTGAGAAAATCCTGAAACCCACTACAACTATGGGAAATACAATACTTTGACTTTCACAAAGGGCATTATTTTTTTTAATTTTTTTTTTAAACATGCCTCAAAACAACAGTTACAAAAACAGTGAAGGCACACAGCTTCAGTCCAGAGTATACTAGAGTAATAATGTACACAATAACATAGTCCTCCTTTAGTGCAAAACTGCCTGGCATACTCTATAACAGGAAATTATAAACTAACTTATTTGTATGAGTAACACAAATGTGCTGCAAGCAAGTGGTGAGTGCTTGAAGTGGGCTGTCAGTCAGAGCTTCTGAAATGCTGCGTTGAGACAGGGAACCTCCGTTCACTGCAAGCTGCAAAGTGTGCGCCATGCAGGCCAGACTAGCCACACCAAACTCTACTGTAGGTTTTGCCATATTGCGCGCCAAGGCTGTCCTTTGTCACCGATTCTGTTCATAAATTTATGGACAGAATTTCTAGGCGCAGTCAAGGCCTTGAGGGGTTCCGGTTTGGTGGCCGCGGGATTAGGTCTCTGCTTTTAACAGACGAGGTGGTCCTGATGGCTTCATCTGGCCAGGATCTTCAGCTCTCATGGATCGGTTTGCAGCCGAGTGTGAAGCGGCCGGGATGAAAATCAGCACCTCCAAGTCCGAGTCCATGGTTCTCGCCCGAAAAATGGTGGAGTGCCATCTCCGGGTTGGTGAGGAGACCCTGCCCCAAGTGGAGGAGTTCAAGTACCTAGGAGTCTTGTTCACGAGTGGGGGAAGAGTGGATCGTGAGATCGACAGGCAGATCGGTGCGGCTTCTTCAGTAATGCGAACGTTGTATCGATCCGTTGTGGTGAAGAAGGAGCTGAGCCGGAAGGCAAAGCTCTCAATTTACCGGTCGATCTACGTTCCCATCCTCACCTATGGTCATGAGCTTTGGGTCATGACCGAAAGGATAAGATCACGGGTACAAGCGGCCAAAATGAGTTTCCTCCGCCGTGTGGCGGGGTTCTCCCTTAGAGATAGGGTGAGAAGCTCTGCCATCCGGGAGGAACTCAAAGTAAAGCCGCTGCTCCTTCACATCAAGAGGAGCCAGATGAGGTGGTTCGGGCATCTGGTCAGGATGCCACCCGAACGCCTCCCGAGGGAGGTGTTTAGGGCAAGTCCAACCGGTAGGAGGCCACGGGGGAAAACCAGGACACGTTGGGAAGACTATGTCTCCCGGCTGGCCTGGGAACGCCTCGAGATCCCCCGGGAAGAGCTAGACGAAGTGGCTGGGGAGAGGGAAGACTGGGCTTCCCTGCTTAGGCTGCTACCCCCGCGACCCGACCTCGGATAAGCGGAAGAAGATGGATGGATGGATGGGCGTGCTTGGGGTGGTTTTTTTTTGTATTTTTTTTTTCTCAGCACAGTCTTTAAGCGACAACTGTGTGGTACTACTTTTTTTCGCTATTTGCTTTTCATCCATCGTCCGCTTGTATTCATTGTGTATCTCCTTATGATTTTTGAAGAGGTGGGATATCTGATTGCTCGTATTAAAGGAAAACGTCTTGGTTCCTCCTCGCATAACCAACTTTTTGCAGTCATTGCACATTTGCCAGTTTTTTACCCGTCAGAGACACTTTTAAATAATCCCGAACCATGTCGTTAGTCAGTCACCGAGCGAGCTGGCTTGTTAGCCACGGCTACAGCACCGGCAACAACACACTCTTGTTATTATGCGGCGTTCGCGGCGGTTTGATGAGGTCATCAAGCGTCGCCAGTAAACCTCTCATTCTGCAGTCGTAAAATCCTGTGTTGTGTGTGGGAGAGGGGAGGAGCTCCTGACTGGGAGACGCTGTCACGAGGGTAGCGCATAATGATGCGCGTTTTGTCCACCCCGAGATGCAAGAAGACCAATCGGACAGGAATAGCAGGTAAGAGCTTGATTTTTAATACAAAAATTAATAGCGCTGGTAGAGAAATGGACAGAAATAAACAAAAGAAAACGCGTGCCGAACGCACGGGAAGCTAAGCTAAAACTTAGCACTGAGTCTAGAGTCCAAAAGTGACTAAGGAGGAACTTAGCACGGAAAACAGGAACGTCTCTTGAAAGTTGCTTACCGAAAAACAAAGGATCAAGACTGAACAAAGGGAGAAGGCAGGCTTAAATAGGGAAGTAATAAATTACCACAGGTGCGCGCCAAAAACAAGAGCAGGTGGAACAATCGCGAAACCATGGTAACCAGATAAAAAAGGAAGTGCAAAAACTAGGAATCGGAAGAGTCCAAAAAAATCCGAGAATACAAAAGGACTCAAAAGAGTCTAAATCGGATCACAGCAGACGCATCTGCTCTGTATTTCCCACTACACCTCCAGTTCTGAGGTTTTCTAAAATGATGAGAGGTGACTAGAAATTATCTTCACAATTGATTTAAGTACAAACAATAGCAACACCAGCGCCGTGAAAGAGTGAACCAAGCTATCTAAAGGTCGGAACAATCGCTAAAATGGTTCCCGTCTCTCATGCTTTTGTCCACGGAGGTTACTGCGCATTGACGTGTATCGAAACTGAAATTTAACTTGACATTTGTGCCTTGCACACACACTCTTCCACCAGGTGGGTTCTTCATGACACCAGTAATCTAGTACAAATATAAGTGTGTGTGAAGTATTCAGAGCCCCTTAAGTTCGTCATTTTTTTTTTTTTATCATTGCAGCCCATCCATCCATCCATCCATTTTCTACCGCTTATTCCCTTTCGGGGTCGCGGGGGGCGCTGGCGCCTATCTCAGCTACGATCGGGCGGAAGGCGGGGTACACCCTGGACAAGTCGCCACCTCATCGCAGGGCCAACACAGATAGACAGACAACATTCACACACTAGGGCCAATTTAGTGTTGCCAATCAACCTATCCCCAGGTGCATGTCTTTGGAAGTGGGAGGAAGCCGGAGTACCCGGAGAGAACCCACGCATTCACGGGGAGAACATGCAAACTCCACACAGAAAGATGCCGAGCCTGGATTTGAACCCAGGACTGCAGGAACTTCGTATTGTGAGGCAGACGCACTAACCACTCTGCCACCGTGAAGCCATCATCATTGCAGCCATTTGCCGAAATCTAAAAAGTTCATTAACGGACACCCAGCACCCCATCTTGACAGAAAAAAAACAAATGTAGAAATTTTTGTTAATTTATTAAAAAAGAAAAACTGAAATATATCACCTGGTCACAAGTATTCAGACCCTTGGCTCAGTAGAGGCATCCTTCTGAGCCAGTACAGCCATGAGTCTTCTTGGGAATGAAGCAATAAGTTTTTCACACCTGTATTTGGGGATTTTTTTCGTCTCTCCAGAAACGCTCAATTGGGTTTAGGTCAGGGCTCTGACCGGGCCAGTCAAGATTGGTCACAGAGTGGCCTGAAGCCACTCCTTTGTTATTTTAGCTGTGTGCTTGGGGTCATTGTCTTGTTGAAAGGTGATCCTATCGACCCAGTCTGGAGGTCATAAACACTCTGGAAGAGGTTGCTAAAGTTAAAGGCCTACTGAAACCCACTACTACAGACCACGCAGTCTGATAGTTTATATATCAATGATGAAATATTAACATTGCAACACATGCCAATACGGCCGGTTTAGTTTACTAAATTGGAATTTTAAATTTCCCGCGGAATTTCTTCTTCAAAACGTCACGGAATGATGACGCGTGCGCGTGATGTCACCGACATAATTCTCGCCTCGACTACTGTAACGTATTATTTTCGGGTCTCCCCATGTCTAGCATTAAAAGATTACAGTTGGTACAAAATGCGGCTGCTAGACTTTTGACAAGAACAAGAAAGTTTGATCACATTACGCCTGTACTGGCTCACCTGCACTGGCTTCCTGTGCACTTAAGATGTGACTTTGAGGTTTTACTACTTTCGTATAAAATACTACACGGTCTAGCTCCATCCTATCTTGCCGATTGTATTGTACCATATGTCCCGGCAAGAAATCTGCGTTCAAAGGACTCCGGCTTATTAGTGATTCCCAAAGCCCAAAAAAAGTCTGCGGGCTATAGAGCTTTTTCATTTCGGGTTCCAGTACTCTGGAATGCCCTCCCGGTAACAGTTCGAGATGCCACCTCAGTAGAAGCATTTAAGCCTCACCTTAAAACTCATTTGTATACTCTAGCCTTTAAATAGACTCCCTTTTTAGACCAGTTGATCTGACGTTTCTTTTCTTTTTCTCCTATGTCCCACTCTCCCTTGTGGAGGCCATGTACTGCTTGCCTATGTATCGGCTGGGCACATCTCTGCGCTGCTGATCCGCCTCCGCTTGGGATGGTTTCCTGCTGGCTCCACTGTGAACGGGACTCTCGCTGCTGTGTGCGGGATCCGCTTTGGACTGGACTCTCGCGACTGTGTTGGATCCATTATGGATTGAACTTTCACAGTATCATGTTAGACCCGCTCGACATCCATTGCTTTCCTCCTCTCCAAGGTTCTCATAGTCATCATTGTCACCGACGTCCCACTGGGTCATTATTGTCACCGATGTCCCACTGGGTGTGAGTTTTCCTTGCCCTTATGTGGGCCTACCGAGGATGTCGCAGTGGTTTGTGCAGCCCTTTGAGACACTAGTGATTTAGGGCTATATAAGTAAACATTGATTGATTGATTGATTGACTGTCAGGAAATATTAGCGCAGCACCACTTGTGGCTAAAAGTTGTCTATTTTCGTCCCGCAATTAAACAGTATTCTGGACATCTGTGTTGCTGAATCTTTTGCAATTTGTTCAATTAATAATGGAGAAGTCAAAGTAGAAAGATGGAGTTGGGAAGCTTTAGCCTTTAGCCACACAAACACACGGTGATTCCTTGTTTAAAATTCCCGGAGGTGAAGCTTTACTATGGATCAGCGCGGTCAAGCGAACATGGATCCTGACCACTTGTCAACCGTCAGGTTTCGGTGAGAATATTGTGTTAAAAAGTCGCCTCTTACCGGAGATCTGTAGAGTTTGGGCCGTCCATGCAGCTGCCGTGACTTCCATCAGACACTGGCCTCAAAACACCCGTGGACTAGAGATGCGCGGGTAGGCAATTATATCATCCGCGTCACCAAAATCGTCTTCCACCCGCCGTCCACCCGAACCAACATTTTATCGGGACCGTACCCGCCCGCTGAATTACATCAGAGATTGTCCGGCTTTACCACTCAAAGAGCTATTTAAAACTGTTTCACAGAGAAATGTAGTCAATTGGAGCCGCTGACGTTCTCGCGACTATACAATAGCGTTCATCCTGATGACAAGAATATGGGCGTGCTGTGCAGCTATTGCCTATGACACCTTCAACAACATGTACGAGCCGATTGTTAGTCCGGCAACATGTTGTATGCAGCTTCAGCAATCACACGTATGAGGTTGAAAGGCATACTGGGTGACGCAGAGTACACTGATGGTTGTGATATAAACAACTTTAACACTTACTAATATGCGCCACGCTATGAAGCCACACAATACAAGATTGACGAACACATTTCGGGAGAACATCCTCACAGTAACACAACATAAACGCAACACAACTAATACCCATAATCCTTTGTATTCATGACACTTCCTGAATATATTTTACACCCCCTCGCCCCCACCCCGCCCACCTTACCGACGCACGGGGGGGTTTGGGGTGTATAAAATAGTCAGGCTGTGTCATGAATACAACGGATTATGGGTATTTGTTGTGTTGCGTTTACGTTGTGTTACTGTGAGGATGTTCTCCCGAAATGTGTTTGTCGTTCTTAATTGGTGTGGCTTCAATGCGTGGCGCATATTACTAAGAGTGTTAAAATTGTTTATATCACAACCATTAGTGTACTCTGTGTCACCCAGTATGCCTTGCAGTCGTGTGCGTGTTTCCGCGGAAGCCACACACAACATGATGCTGGACTGACAAGCAGATCGTACATGTTGTAGAGGGCGACAAAGCCAATGGCTTCATAGCACGCACTAATATTAGACCAGTTGATCTGCCGTTTCTTTTCTTTTTCTCCTATGTCCCACTCTCCCTTGTGGAGGGGGTCCGGTCCGATCCGGTGGCCATGTACTGCTCGCCTGTGTATCGGCTGGGGACATCTCTGCGCTGCTGATCCGCCTCCGCTTGGGATTGTTTCCTGCTGGCTCCGCTGTGAACGGGACTCTCGCTGCTCTGTTGGATCCGCTTTGGACTGGACTCTCGCGACTGTGTTGGATCCATTATGGATTGAACTTTCACAGTATCATGTTAGACCCGCTCGACATCCATTGCTTTCCTCCTCTCCAAGGTTCTCATAGTCATCACTGTCACCGACGTCCCACTGGGTGTGAGTTTTCCTTTCCCTTATGTGGGCCTACCGAGGATGTCGTAGTGGTTTGTGCAGCCCTTTGAGACACTAGTGATTTAGGGCTATATAAGTAAACATTGATTGATTGATTGATATTTAATATATGGGTGACTGCCGGTAGTCATTCAAGAGAATAATAGCGTCTCCTATTGACTTCTTCGCTTTATGACACGCGTCTTAAATGGCTCCTTTGATTGGCAAAGGATACCGATCCCAGAACCATGTATATCAAATGTCTCCGGATGGTTCAACCGCCACCCGGCTGAATCTAATTAAAATCAATTTTTTCATCATGTCAACCGCCCAACCCGCGGTTTACCCACGGACTCTGTGGATGAGACCGCAAACCGCGCATCTCTACCGTGGACACATCCCTCCGACTATCAGGTACTATTTAACTCACTTAAACACTAGCAACACAATAGAAAGATAAGGAATTTCCCAGAATTATCCTAGTATATGTGTCCAAAAACATCTGAATCCGTCCCAATGCAATCACCTTTTTTTTTTATTTTAACTTTATTTTTATTTTATTTTTATTTTTCTAGTCCTTCGCTATCAATATCATCATCCACAAATCTTTCATCCTCGCTCAAATTAATGGGGAAATTGTTGTTTTCTCGGTCCGAATAGCTCTTGCTGCTGGAGGCTCACATTAAAAACAATGTGAGGACGCGAGGAGCCCTCACCCTTGTGACGTCATCGTCTGCGACTTCTGGTAAAGGCAAGGCTTTTTTATCAGCGCCAAAAGTAGCAAACTTTATCGTGGATGTTCTCTACTAAATCCTTTCAGCAAAAATATGGCAATATCGCGAAATGATCAAGTATGACGCATAGAATGGACCTGCTATCCCCGTTTAAATAAGAAAATCTCATTTCAGTAGGCCTTTAAGTTAAAGTTAAAGTACCAATGATTGTCACGCACACACTAGGTGTGGTGAAATTTGTCCTCTGCATTTGACCCACCCCCTTGATAACCCCCTGGGAAGTGAGGGGAGCAGTGGGGAGCAGTGGTGCCGTGCCCGGGAATCATTTATGGTGATTTAACCCCCAATTCCAACACTTGATCCTGAGTGCCAAGCAGGGAGGCAATGGGTCCCATTTTTTTGTAGTCTTTGGTATGACTCGGCCGGGGTTTGAACTCACAACCTACCGATCACAGGCGGACACTCTAACCCAGGGGTGTCAAACTCAAATACAGAGTGGGCCAAAATTTTAAACCCAACAAAGCAGCGAGCCGAGGTTGAACAAATGAACCTTTTAATAGGGACCAAAACAAGTTTTGCATTGAATCTTGAACAAGCAAGGCTTATATAACTTTATAGTGACATGCAAAATCGAGTTTCAAATTATAATAACAATTAAAAAATATCAATGGCACATCAAATAAAATTTAAATATAAATGGAATGCCTCTTTTCGGCGGCGGGGTTGAGGTGGACGGGGTTTGGTGATAGCGGGGTGTGTATATTGTAGCGTCCCGGAAGAGTTAGTGCTGCAAGGGGTTGTGGGTGTCACGCGTTGCGGCGCACTTGCTGCGCGGAGTTGCCACTTCAAGGATGCACACACGAACAGTCAGCAGGATTGCAGGTAAGAATAGATTTTAATATAATAAAACAAAAGAACACTGGTGCAAAAAGGGAAAAACAAAGTGCGTGCCAACGCATGGAAAGCTAATGCTAAAACTTATCAGGAAACAGAAGTACAACTAAACGACGTGCCGAACGCACGTGAAGCTAAGGCGGAACTTAGCACAAAATAATCTATGATACCGGATACAAACCGTGACGTGTTGCGAAAAGCAAACAATGAGCCGAAAACGAATTAAGGAATCAAGTGGGCTTAAATACACAAATAATAATCAGAAACAGGTGTGTGACATGAGCCCGTGAGGAGGAGCACATTACGTTGCCATGGTGATTAAAACAAACGAGGAAGTGCTCAAACACAAGGAGTCGGCCGAGTCCAGAACTAAACATGAACAAAGACATATAAACGGCAAAACAATAAACAAACTGCGTAGCGGATCGTGACAGCGGGTGTTTGTTCTGTTGTGTTTATGTTGTGTTAGGGTGCGGATGTTCTCCCAAAATGTGTCATTCTTGTTTGGTGTGGGTTCACAGTGTGGCGCATATTTGTAACAGTGTTAAAGTTGTTCATACAGCCACCCTTAGTGTGACCTGTATGGCTGTTGACCAAGTATGCCTTGCATTCACTTGTGTGTGTGTATAAGCCACATGTATTACGTGACTGGGTCGGCACGCTGTTTGTATGGAGGAAAAGTGGACGTGGAGACAGGTTGTAGAGAACGCCAGAGGCAGTGCCTTCAAGGCCCACCCCAAATTTGGCCCGCGGGCCAGTTTGACACCCATGCTCTAACCACTAGGCCACTGAGGTCTTCTTGTTGATATACTTTAAAAATGTTCTTGTAGTCTCATCTTTCCTTCAGTTGCAACCTGTCCCTGCAGTTGAAAAAAAAAAAACACCCCATAGCATGATGCTGCCACCACCATTTTTCACTGTTGGGATTGTATTGGGCAGGTGATGAACAGTGCTTGGTTTTCCCCACACATACCAGATAATCTTTTTAACATGCAAGCGATATCATCCGATACTTGTTTTTTGCCAATATCGATATTAATAGTCAAAAGTTGATGACATAAGCAGGTTTTTTTGTAGTTAAAAATGTTTGCTTTGTTAGACCTTAGAGTTAGAACAGTGTTTTTCAACCTTTTTTGAGCTAAGGCACATTTTTTGCGTGGAAAAAATCCGGAGGCACACCACCAGCAGAAATCATTAAAAAACAAAACTCAGTTGACAGTAATAAGTCGTTGTCGCAATTTTTGGATATGACTTCAAAGCATAACCAACCATGCATCCATATAGCTTTTGTCTCAAAGTAGGTGTACTGTCACCACCTGTCACATCACACCCTGACTTATTTGGAGTTTTTTGCCGTTTTACTCTGTGTAGTGTTTTACTTCTTGTCTTGCGCTCCTATTTTGGTGGCTTTTTCTCTTTTTTTGGTATTTTCCTGTAGCAGTTTCATCAATTAATCAATCAATCAATGTTTACTTATATAGCCCTAAATCACTAGTGTCTCAAAGGGCTGCACAAACCACAACACAAACCACTACCACATCCTCGGTAGGCCCACATAAGGGCAAGGAAAACTCACACCCAGTGGGACGTCTGTGACAATGATCACTATGAGAACCTTGGAGAGGACGAAAGCAATGGATGTCGAGCGGGTCTAACATGATACTGTGAAAGTTAAATCCATATTGGATCCAACACAGTCGCAAGAGTCCAGTCCAAAGCGGATCCAACACAGCAGCGAGAGTCCCGTTCACAGCGGAGCCAGCAGGAAACCATCTCAAGCGGAGGCGGATCAGCAGCGCAGAGATGTCCCCAGCCGATACACAGGCAAGCAGGACATGGCCACCGGATTAGACCGCATGTCTTCCTTTGAGCAATATTTCCCGCATCTACTTTGTTTTACAAATTAAGAATATTTCATTGTTTTTATCCTTCGTTGTGGGGACATTGTTGATTGTCATGTCATGTTCGGATGACCATTGTGGACGCCGTCTTTGCTCCAGAGTAAGTCTTTGCTGTCGTCCAGCATTCTGTTTTTGTTTACTTTGTAGCCAGTTCAGTCTTAGTTTCGTTCTTCATAGCCTTCCCTAAGCTTCGATGCTTTTTTTTAGGGGCACCCACCTTTTGTTTATTTTTGGTTTAAGCATTAGACACCTTCTTACCTGCACACTGCCTCCTGCTGTTTCCGACATTTACAAAGCAATTAGCTACCTGCTGCCACCTACTGATATGGAAGAGTATTAGACGGTTACTCTGTCGGGCTCTGGACAGCACCGACACTCAACAACAACACATCATTTGCAGACTATAATAATTGGTTGGCAAAAAATATTTTTAACCCAAATAGGTGAAATTAGAAAATCTCCCACGGCCCACTAGTGTGCCGCGGCACAGTGGTTGAAAAACAGAAGACGTGTCGAAATAAGTGATTCCAGCTTTCTGTCACATATAGAACATGATTACAGAGTAAAGGATTGTGGGTAGAGAGGCCAACATGGCAGGGCCACGATTAAAAGAGGTCACTCGCCACGTTTATGTTGTTTTACACTAAGTGCATACGAAAGTGGCACGTTCAGCAATTTAGCCCATTTCTCCGCTTTACCATTAGCCTTAATCCCTAAATCTTAATCCTCGCAGAATGACCGGCGCAGTTTATTTGTTTTAGCACGTAAAGTCCAGCTGGCGTCACAAAAAATTGTTTGTCGTTTTCATAAAGCAGTACTTTATTGTCCGGAAGAGCGAGCACTCTCTTTAGAGTGGCGTTTAATGGATGCCAAGGATGCCAGGCCATAAAATATAATGCATCATTTATGACGCCGTCCTATAGAAAAAAAAAATCTGCAAAATCCTTGTGAGTAATCAAAACCGCTGATACAGCGAGATCATCCAGTTCCCGAGAAGTTGAGTATTTCTGAGCAATTCAAATATGTCTTCAGTTTTTCGTGTCTTTGGCAAGTTGCACTGAGGATTGCGTCTCTTAAAGTAAGCAAAGTAGTGTGTGTGTAATCCAATAAGCGCAGGGGTGTCCAAACTATGGCCCCCGGACCAATAAACAATAGCGGGTAGCAATGTATTTATATCATATACACATAGCCAGAAGTCTGAAATGACCTCAAACACTAATTTTACTCATGGGAAAAATGGCACAGCATTCATTTATATCACCCAATCCAAACAACTTTCCCTAGTCATATTGAAAAAAATATATATATAAACCAGAACAAAAAGTCTACAAACATGGTCACACATAACACAACCTGCTCATTGAACTTTGTTTATTTTACAAAAAAAAGTCCAATCAGCATAAAAAAAAATCTAAATTACACCCATTTAAATCCATTACAAAGGACGATAGGAAAATGCAGAACGCTTTTTCCACACTTACCCATGTTTGACGCGTTTTAGCTACTTAATTTTTTTCGATGGATTAAAAAACTTTAAGAACTTAAAATGGAAGTAAACAAGGTGGAAGTCAAAATTGCATATACTCTTAACAATCCACTCATAACAATTATTACTTATACATCCATTATATTGCTATAATAATATATACAAATATGTATATATATATATATATATATATATATATATATATATAATATGTACTATATATACACATATACTGTATATACATCCATGTATTTATATTTGTTTATGTGTGTGTATATGTTGGCCTCTCTACCCACAATCCTTTACTCTGTATACATGTATATATATATATTTATATATACACACACATATATATGTATATATATAT
>NC_084634.1:14822197-14884697 GCF_033978795.1 Nerophis ophidion
GAGCTTTGAAAAATGGAGTTAAAAATTAAGTAAATTAATGTGGTAAAATTGCAAATGTTCCGTTTTGTCCAACTAAGAGCCTTCACGGACTTACAATCATAGAATGCTTTACACCATTGATCAACTTTAAGATGATCAGTTTTGTACTTTGGTTTATTGGGCCACGTCTCCTTCAATGAATCCTACCTTGAAGTCAAACTTTCATAGACATTCGTAGGATACGTCTATGAGCCAGAGTCTGATAAATAGCAGGAGGAAAGTAAAGAAAATTAAACTTCAGAACCGAATAGATTTACTGTATACACAAAATATTAAATTCCTCTCAAATATTGTTGACAAATCCGTCTAAATCAGTGTTCGTGAGCATTTCTTCTTTGCCAAAATAATCCATCCCACCTCACAGGCGTGGCCTATAAAGATGGTGTGATTATTGCACAGGTGTGCCTTAGGCTGCCCACAATAAAAGGCCACTCTGAAATGTGCCGTTTCATCACACAGCATGATGCCACAGATGTTGCAAGTTTTGAGGGAGCGTGCAGTTGGCATGCTGGCTGCAGGAATCGCCACCTGAGCTGTTGCCTGTGAATTCAATGTTCATTTCTCTACCATAAGATGTCTCCAAAGGAGTTTCAGAGAATTTGGCAGTACATCCAACCAGCCTCACAACTACAGACTGCGTGAAATCACACCAGCCCAGAACCTCCACATCCACATCTAAAACCAGCCGCCCGGACAACTGCTGCAACAATTGGCTTGCATAACCAACAAATTGCTGCACAAACTCTGAATCATGTGAATTATATTTATATGGTGATTTTCTCGAGCGATTCAAAGCGCTTTACGGAGTAAAACCCATTCTCTACATCTTTGAGCTACATTTAAACCAGTTTGGGTGGCACTGGTAGCGTCTTGTGTCTTGCCCAAGGACACAACTGCAGTGAATAGGAAAGCAGAAGCAGGGATCGAACCTAAAACCCTCAAGTTGCTGGCATGGCCGTTCTACTAACAAAGCCACTGAAGACATCCCAGTTCTCGCATAGCTAGCATACTTAGCGGACATGTCACACATTGAGCATGTTTTGGATGCTGTGGATCGGTGTACATGCCAGCTCCACTTGCTGACAATATCCAGCAACTTTGCACGACCATTGAAGAGGAGTGGCCCAACATTCCACAATTAACAACTCTCTCATGGGGCCCAAAGTCAGCTATTCCTAGTAAGTACAGTGTCAAGAAACACAAAAGTTAAGTAGGTACCTATTACTTCTTCAGGTGTAGCTGAAAGTTAAATTTAGTGACCTGTGCGGAATTTAAGCTGTAACTTTTTTCCTACGCTTTGAACCCTGCAGCTTATAAAACGGAGCAGCTAATTTGTGGATTTTTCTCCACTGACGCCCATAATGCAAAGTTTTCCCAAAATCCAGTTATTGTTATTGTTTGTGCTATGGCGCCATCTTTTGGATGAGTTCGCTCATTGCAGGTGCTGCACTGTCCTTCCATTTAAAAATTATAACCCGGAAGTACAAGTACTGTTGCGTCGTTGAGTCGTCCTTAGCATTTCTACTCATGTGGATTCTTCATTCATCACTCCAAGCAACGTTTGTAAGTTTTACAATATAACTAAAACGAGTCTTACTTAGGGCTTCACGGTGGCAGAGGGGTTAGTGCGTCTGCCTCACAATACGAAGGTCCTGCAGTCCTGGGTTCAAATCCAGGCTCGGGATCTTTCTGTGTGGAGTTTGCATGTTCTCCCCGTGAATGTGTGGGTTCCCTCCGGGTACTCCGGCTTCCTCCCACTTCCAAAGACATGCACCTGGGGATAGGTTGATTGGCAACACTAAATTGGCCCTAGTGTGTGAATGTGAGTGTGAATGTTGTCTGTCTATCTGTGTTGGCCCTGCGATGAGGTGGCGACTTGTCCAGGGTGTACCCCGCCTTCCGCCCGATTGTAGGTGAGATAAGCGCCAGCGCCCCCCGCAACCCCGAAAGGGAATAAGCGGTAGAAAATAGATGGATGGACGGAGTCTTACTTACTAAACCGCCCAATTTGTGATGTCTGTAGGAGTGTTTTCATGCATAATTGTACGCGTTATCATAATGTATTTGAGTCAGCATAATAACTAAAACATTGTGGTAGTATTATTAACGTACAACAACATTATTTTTGTATTGTTTCAGTGTCCTCAGGAGTTATAGAGTCTGTTTAGCTGATTGAAGAGCTAGCTTGCGCAGCTAGTGGGTCCAAGATTCTGTTTTGTTTGATCCCCCGTTTTACTGCTGTGTTACAGAAACCGTTTGGAAGGTATGTAAATAAAAATTTACAAAATATCTCCCTGTAAATAATTAATTTCACAACGTATGTATCTGCGGCTAATATATGGACAAATATTTTTCCCTTGATAGTCCGGAAAATGCGCTGATACGACCAACAACAAAACATTTTCAGCCCTTGAGCGGCACCATGGACATATTTATGACTGGACTGGAACTGTCGATAGGAAAAATAAAACCGGTGGACTTTTGCCGAGGTCTCCCAGAAGCCTCGACCATGTAAATATCGGCTGATGTCACAAATAGGGGCCCTTTAAACTCTAAATTGCCTGTAGGTGTGCAGTAAATGTGAGCGTGTGTGTGTGAGCACACTGGTATCAGTCCTGTAATTGACTCGGGGATGCAGTCCAAGGTCTACAGTCAGCAGGGACAGACTCAAGCTCCCTTGTGACCCTGAATGAGATTGGTGGTACGGAAAATCGAATGCACGTGCGGTAGACACTAAACCGTCATATTTATACCTTTTCATGGCTCAAATGTCAATTGTTTTTTAGTTTAACTTGACAGGCGTACAAGGAGTACACTCTATATTGACAGCCATACAATTTAACAGGTCTGAGAAATAAGTAGGAAGAAGCATTGTTTGTTTTTTCCCAACCCTTCTCTGATTCACATCTCAGTATCGTAGATATGTTACCAAAGAAATAATTAAATTACTCTTTAATAGATGTAATTACTAGGAGGAGTAATTGTTGCCTTAGTCTAAAAAAAAGCTTCAAATATCTGGCATATGCAGTTGAGATATTTCAGAAGACAACAGAGTATGTGCCTTTTAAAGGCAGTGCCTGTGATGTCAGCACCCAGACAGAGCAGTTTTAGCTAAGCTGTGATAGGGTGGGGAGCATATTCATGGTCTGGGCTTTTGTAAAGATTTGTTTTCATTTATTTCAAGACAATGTCAAAAATGTAAGATAGAATCTATTTTAATGTCAATAATAAGTTTTAATCAGTAAAATTAGAAACGTACAACACTACTGTGGAAGTCTTAATACCGTAGGTTCGCTCTGGACGGACAGAATACTTTGAGAGCCCGGATTCCAGCTTTGACTAGTCTTTTTATTTTGGGTTATATTTCGTCACTCTCTCAGCCACCTCCGTCTCGCCGTGTGTGTGTCTTTCTCTCAGAGTTCTCCTCTCGCCGCTCTCCCTCTCATGGCCTCGGACACCCCTAATAAGGGAGACAGGTGAGTAGATAACCCGCTTCAGCTGGGAAATCCACTCACCTGTCAGCTGCTTCGTAGCCAGCTCCTGCACACGCCCTTCCCGCAGGAGACGCGCCGACCACGCCCCCTCCACAACTACCTTACACCCCCCTTGCAAAAATACAAAATGGTTCATCACTCCTGTTTGCAACAAAACCAGCACGGAAGACTTCACTATGGCGCAGTGGAAGAGTGGCCGTGCGCAACCCGAGGGTCCCTGGATCAATCCCCACCTAGAACCAACCTCGTCACGTCCGTTGTGTCCTGAGCAAGACACTTCACCCTTGCTCCTGATGGGTGCTGGTTGGCGCCTTGCATGGCAGCTCCCTCCATCAGTGTGTGAATGTGTGTGTGAATGGGTAAATGTGGAAGTAGTGTCAAAGCGCTTTGAGTACCTTGAAGGTAGAAAAGCGCTATACAAGTACAACCCATTTATTTATCATGTATTTACTCGACACAGACGTTGTAACAAAGTCAAAGTGTGATGTTTGCGTGGCAGTCGGGCTCGAACGCAGCGTGAAGGTAAGAAATGAAGATTTATTTTAAAATATAAAACAGACTAAGAAAGAAAAACTTGCACAAGGCATAAAAGGCAAACCAAAAGAGCTAGCATGGGAGCTAGGGAAATAAAAAAGAAACTTAGCATGGAAGCTAGCACAAGCAGAACTGGTAATCAGAATTAGGAATCAGGGTTGTCACTGTTGTATAAAACAAACTAGGAGGCAAGGGTGAATAAACGGAAAAGGCAGACTTAAATACAGGCAATGATTAACAAAAACAGGTGTGTGTCTGGAAACCGCGACAGGTGAAAATAAGTAACTATGGATACAAGATAAACAAGGAAGTGCAACCAGGAACTAAGGCAAACGTTAGCAGAACATAATAACAAAAGGACTCAAAACCTGAACATAACATGATACGGGCAGCGGATCATAACACAAAGGTCATATTCATGCATTCACACACAGCGCCAGCATTTGGGAACACAAATGTGGTGACAGACGAAAGATAAAAGTACAATAAATCAATTTATGGCAGCATCGGACAACGTTATGATTGGGTTTTATTACTGCATCTCATAGGACACAACTGTGGTGCGTTCAAGGACCCTTGATTAAAGTTCCAAACAGAGGCGTTGCCATAGGTTTTAAAGGCTTTAAAGACATAATTCCATCAGGAGTTTTACAATTAGAAGTAAAGAATAATAAAGACTGAAATGCGGGTCATTGAACAGCATTCAACACTTATCGGTCAATGTTGTTCCGCCCAATTAAATCCCTCCGCTGGCTGTAAAATCCGAAAAAGCTCTCACTGATATCGTGGCGCGGCAGAGGAGTCGTGCACACCTTTTATTCATCGCACACCTTCCCTTTGATCTTTACCAGGCAATACAGTTTGTGTTTCATGCTTCCTGCTCTAATACGCTGCCACGCTCTCTTCCTCCTTCCACTTTCCCGCCCAGAAACACAACGGCAGCACATTCGGAGCTCCCGCAGGCCGCCTGCCGTCTTTGACGGACAAACCAGGGAAGGACTGCGCGAGATGAGCTCTGGCCAAGCGTTTCCTGGGGCGACGGTTTGCATCATGTGTACCTAATCAAATCATGAGTATTTTTAGCCACACCGATATGCATGATACATTATTTTCAAGCGGAAGGATTCCCGTTGGCTTTTGTTCCTCGCCAAGGTCTCAGGAAAAACAACAAATCACGTCCTTCAAATCCGGGGCCCCCGTGGTCCATAGCGATCTGTGCGCTGTCTCTCATAGGCAGGACGTTGCCATGGCGACCTGATGACGCTCTGAGGGAGAAGAGGAGGGCGGGGAGGGGAGAGGAGGAAGAGGTTGGCTGCAGCAAAGACTGACTAATTTGAGAGAAGACTCACTACTCATTCATACCACTAAAAAAAATCATTGCATTATCGTCATTAAAACATCCAGACGTGAAGGGCTGGATATGATTTTTTTTTTTTTTTTAAGTGTGATATTATTCCACATATCATTTAGATTGAAGTCACTTCCATGAAGAACATTCATGGGTGAGAGTTGGATAAGCATAAAGGCCTCACTGTCCTCCATCGGCGCCCTTTTTTGATGACCTCTGTTGCCATAACAACTACCAGGTAACAACTTGGCAGCCCCCTAATCGCAAGTTTTTGGTTTTTGATGATGGCCGACGCTATTCGCAACAAAAAGGCTCGACATGCTGCTATCGAAATAGCAGCTAAAAAAAAAAAGTAAGGTCCCCTATTAATTATTGTCAGGTTCTTATTTGCCACAACCCCAAAGGGAATAAGCGGTAAAATAATGGATGGATGGATGGTAGGTTCTTAGTTTGTGTTCTGTTGTACAACTTTGACGCTATGAAGTAAACAATTGGATACATTGTCCATCCATCCATCCATCCATTTTTTACCAATTGTCCCTTTTGGGGTCTCGGGGGGTGCCGGAGCCTATCTCAGCTGCATTCGGACGGAAGGCGGGGTTTACCCTGGACAAGTCTCCAGCTCATCGCAAGGCCAACACAGATAGACAGACAACATTCACACTCACATTCACACACTAGGGCCTATTTAGCGTCGCCAATCAACCTATCCCCAGGTGCATGTCTTTGGAAGTGGGAGGAAGCCGGAGTACCCGGAGGGAACCCACGCATTCACGGGGAGAACATGCAAACTCCACACAGAAAGATCCCGAGCCCGGGATTGAACCCAGGACTACAGGATCTTCGTATTGTGAGGCAGACGCACTAACCCCTCTTCCATCGTGAAGCCCTGTACTGTTTTTCCATTTGCAGTAATATGTTGTAAAAATTCTAAAGACTAAGCTGCCAGTTCTTTTACTGTAGAAAATAGTTGTCCTTTTATTCCAGTTAAAATGAAATGTTGTTAAAACAGGTGTAGAATTTAGAGCAAAAATTCCAATGCCAAAACTGCCATTTTTTGAACTGGAGCTGGAGCCTGTCTCAGCTGCATTCATATATATATATATATATATATATATATATATATATATATATGTAGGTGTGGAAAAAATCACAAGACTACTTCATCTCTACAGAACTGTTTCATGAGGGGTTTTAATGGAAGCATTCACATACAATGGTTTATATAGGGCACAGAGTGGGTGGGTACAGGCAGGCGTAGGGTATATATATATATATATATATATATATATATATATATATATATATATAGATATATATATATATACATATATATTTGTCTTAATTAGATTATCCAGCGACTAGTGCTCGATACCGTGGTAGTACAGTGCAATATATGTATGTGTGGGGAAAAAAAATCACAAGACTACTTCATCTCCACAGAACTGTTTCATTAGGGGTTCCCTAAATCTTAAGATTTTTTTTTTTCCTGATGATGAAGTAGTCTTGTGATTCCCCCCCCCACACACATATATATATATATATATATATATATATATATGTGTGTGTGTGTATATATATATATATATATATATATGTATGTATGTATGGATGTGTATATATATATACACACACACACACACACACACACACACACGTTAGGTCAGTTTTATCAACTCAAGTTATTTCATCCCGACAAGCCTGTTTAGCAAAACAGGCTTGTCGGGATGAAATAGCCTTTGTGTCTTTCCTGACCTAACGTAGATCTGCTCTTTCCTGGTATCGAACACTCTATAATGGCCGATAGAAACTTCGACTATAAATATAAATAAATATATATACATGTATCATATGTATATATGTATATAAATATATGTATATATTATATATATGTGTATATGTATATATATGTATATATCAATTAATCAATCAATCAATGATTATTTATAAAGCCCTAAATCATTAGTGTCTCAAAGGGCTGCACAAACCACAACACAAACCACTACGACATCCTCGGTAGGGCCACATAAGGGCAAGGAAAACTCACCCAGTGGGACGTTGGTGACAATGATGACTATATATATATATATATATATATATATATATATATATATGTATGTATTCATATATATATATTTATATGTATTATATGCATATGTATATATGTGTGTATTATATGTATATGTACCCGATTGGTACCGGGCCGCAGTAGAATTTTTTATTAATTTTTATTTTTATTTTTTATTAAATCAACATAAAAAACACAAGCTACACTTACAATTAGTGCAAAAAAACTCCCTTTTTCATTACAAAAACAATTAAAAATAAACCCCGCCCCTCCGCGGTACAAATAATCAAGTGTTGACCGGTGCGCAGCTAACAAAAAGGTTGGGGACTACTGACATAGACGATCTTGGACCTAAGCTCCTGTGTACAATGGCATTCTTTCACTGACATAACTAGCACTAGGACCCGGGGAGGACGTCGGTGGGAAGTCCGTTGCTGTTGGCGGGGCAAGGCAGAGGAAGCAATACACAGCCACGCGCACGCGCGCGCACACACGCGCACTGAGCTCACAGAGGAGAGCGCGGAGCGGGATAAACAGGAGAGAGAGAGAGAGAGAGAGAGAGAGAGAGAGAGAGAGAGACTATCGGAACGCAGTGGTTTGTGTGTGTGCGTGTGTGTGTGCGTGAATGCGTGTGTGTGCGTGTGTGTGTGTGTTTAGATAGGTAGCTAGCTCCGGTAGACACACGCGAACGACTAAGCGGGGCGGACATGGAGGGACACGGGAAAGGCACCGGGAAGTGACCGAGCACCGCGGCGAAGAAGAAGGAGGAGGGGGGGTGTGCACCGGAGAAGAGGGCAAGGACGCACGGATATACGCGAGGGGACGAAGGAAGGACGCGAGGAAGGACGCAAGGAGGCGAGGAAAGTCCGACAAGGAGATTTGAGGAGGGAGAACGCAGCGGGATTCTAAAGGTGACTTCGTGGCTTTGTGTGTTGTGTTGTGTTGTGTGGACGAGTGTGTGTGTCTGTGTGTGTGTGCATAAAAGTGTGTTAAGCAGCTGTCCACTAAACTGGAGTGAAGGGAACCAAAGGAGTGAACGCAACAAACACACACTTCTCAAGTAGTGCATGAGGTATGCTACACTTCCAATAACACACACCCATTACACACACTCGTGTGTGTAATGTGTGTGAGTAAGTTTGACGTTGCCTTAGCAACCTAAGCAAGCCCTTGCAATCATTTTTACCTCTCCCAGAAGCTTGATTGACAGTAAACGCTGCTTCATAAGTTGTGTCACTCTTTTGTGTTAGTGTGTCTTCATAAGTGTGTGTTCATACATGTGTGTGTTTGTCAGACAGCAAACAGGTTGAGGGGAGGCAGATCTGATCAAACGCACAGCAACAGAGGAGAGAGCATGGCACATTGGATTACACACACACTACACACAGACACACACTACACACAGACACACACACACTGTGGCCAACAGAACAGCTGGGGAAAAAATGTGTGTGACAGTGGCTGCCTGCGCCTGCCTTTGCACGTGCAGGATTGTTTGCCTTTGTGTGCAAGTGTGTGTGTGTGTGTGTGTGTGCAGTGAGTCAGACCATGTGTACCGTCATCACGGCCGTCCAACAGTCTCTGGTCTGGATGGAAGGGGGACATCGAGAAACCAGGTCCAGAAAGATGAGATGCCGAAGGGGAAAGGCAGGATGGAGGTTGTAGGACCGGAGCGGTGACTGTAGGAGCGAAGGAGACGTGACCGTCTCCAGGGGCGCTCAGAGTGCCGCTCATTCATAATTCACCTCCATGGCAAGCGTTCATTCACATATTGACCCCCCCCTTTGCCCCCCCACCACACACACACACACTCACTCATGGCTGAGCTCAATGGAGTCCTCAACCCCTCCACCCCTCAATGTGTCTCAATGGACCCCCCCTGCGGCGCCGCGTTCACTTATCCATAAACCGCCTCTTTTCCTGACTTTGAGGCATTTCACTTTTTAAAAAAAAATTTTTTTTATGACTCTCTGCACACACGGCAGCGCTTTTTTCTTCTTCTTCTTCTAGCCGGAATCTCTGATGTGAGATTAGGTTGTGTAAATTGAATATTGAATTCAGACTCCACCCCAGACACAGATAATTGGTATGGATGGCTCGGCGGGTTAGTGCTCTCACTACAAGTGTTGTTTGTCGGATTCCCCCAACGCCGCTAAAGCAGCCTATTATGGATCTATAATTCATGTGCGAATGAATTGAATAGTCTGTGTTTGGATAAAAGCATCAGACGGCGTTTCTCGGATGCCAGGGCATGGTTTATTCAACATAAGTACTCCAAAAATGTCTGTTGTGATGTTTCTGATCAGCGTATTTCCCGGACTATAGAGCGCACCTAAGCAGCACCCACAACATTTTGGAAGGAAAAAAAAAATTTCCATTTATTTACGTAACTTAATTGTTTCCTAACGGTGTCTGTGACAAGGCAGTAAAACGGGGGATAAACAAAACAGAAGTCATCGTCATGGACCCGCCAGCTGCGGAATTGAGCTCTCCAATCAGCTAAACAGAAGGAGGACTCAAGGAGGCGAGGAAAGTCCGACAAGGAATTGTTAAGAATTGGGTAGTCTGTGTTTGGATAAAAGCATCAGACGGCGTTTGTCGGATGCCAGGGCGTGGTTTATTCAACATAAGTACTCAAAAAATGTCTGTTGTGATGCTTCTGATCAGCGTATTTCCCAGACTACTAGCCTCAACATTTTTGAAAAAAAACCAAACACATTTTGCATGTATTATTTTGTAAATATTTATTTACGTACCTTAATTGTTTCCAAACGGTGTCTGTGACAAGGCAGTCAAACGGCTGATCAAACAAAACAGAAGTCATCGTCATGGACCCGCCAGCTGCGGAAGTGAGCTCTCCAATCAGCTAAACAGGAGGACGACTCAAGGAGGCGAGGAAAGTCTGACAAGGAATTGTTAAGAATTGAGTAGTCTGTGTTTGGATAAAAGCATCAGACGGCGTTTGTCGGATGCCAGGGCATGGTTTATTCAACATAAGTTCTCCAAAAATGTCTCTTGTGTGATGCTTCTGATCAGCGTATTTCCCAGACAACCCACAACATTTTGGAAAAAAAACAAACACATCTTGCATGTATTATTTTGTAAATATTTATTTACGTAACTTATTTGTTTCCAAACGGTGTCTGTGACAAGGCAGTAAAACGGCTGATCAAACAAAACAGAAGTCATCGTCATGGACCCGCCAGCTGCGGAAGCGAGCTCTCTAATCAGCTAAACAGACGGAGGACACAAGGAGGCGAGGAAAGTCCGACAAGGAATTGTTAAGAATTGTAATAGTCTGTGTTTGGATAAAAGCATCAGACGGCGTTTCTCGGATGCTAGGGCGTGGTTTATTCAACATAAGTACTCCGAAAATGTCTGTTGTGATGCTTCTGATCAGTGTATTTCTCAGACTACCCACAACATTTTGGAAAAAAAACAACCACATTTTGCATGTATTATTTTGTAAATATTTATTTACGTACCTTAATTGTTTCCAAACGGTGTCTGTGACAAGACAGTAAAATGGCTGATCAAACAAAACAGAAGTCGTCGTCATGGACCCGCCGCCTGCAGAAGTGAGCTCTCCAATCAGCTAAACAGAAAAAGGACGCAAGGAGGCGAGGAAAGTCCGACAAGGAATTGTTAAGAATTGAATAGTCTGTGTTTGGATAAAAGCATCAGATGGTGTTTCTAGGGAGGCCAGGGCATGGTTTATTCAACATAAGTTCTCCAAAAATGTCTCTTGTGATACTTCTGATCAGCGTATTTCCCGGACTACCCACAACATTTTGGAAAAAAACCAAACTCATTTTGCATGTATTAATTTGTAAATATTTATTTACGTACCTTAATTGTTTCCGAACGGTGTCCGTGCCAAGGCAGTAAAATGGCTGATCAAACAAAACAGAAGACAGCGAGCTCTCCAATCAGCCAAACAGACTCAATAACTCCACTGTGACATTTTGGTTACTTTACTTAGGAATTTGCAAGACGGAAACAATACAAAAAGTTGTAAAATATGTTAGCAGGATAGCTATGCTAACGACGCTAGCTTCATTACATCATGATAGCACGTACAAACATGCATGAAAACATTTCTACAGACATCACGCATGGGACGGTTCACCCAGCCGGCGCCAAACATTGATACAATGTTGATTACACATACGTGTACTATAAAACTGACTTCTGAACAATGTTGCAGAAGAGTTGTATTCGTAAAGTGAGAAAATGTTGTTCTGTAATGTTGGATCCACGTTGTTGTTTGGGAAAATACCAAATTTCAATGGTCAATTCAACGCCACAACCTGACATTGAACAAACGCCGTCAAAAAGCATGTTGTTTCAACGTTATATTTGTGTTGGGGAATATTTGTAAGGAATGACCAACATTCAATGGTCAAACCGACATTAATGAAATGTTTAAAAGCATGTTGTTCTAACGTTAAATTTGAGTCGCTCAATGTCAGTACCTAAGTCAAAAAGTTCTCAATGTTGTTTCAATGTCTTTTGCCTGCTGGGTAGTAAGTAAGCAATGTTTTAGTTTTATTGTAAATCTCACAAACGTTGCTTGGAGTGATGAATGACGAATCCATACGAGTAGAAACGCTACAGACAGCTAAAATATGAAGCGGCACTTGTACTTCCGGTTGACAGCACTAAATGGAATGGCGCTGCAGCAACTGCAGTGAGCAAACACGTCCAAAAGATGGAGGAGCCATGGCTCAAACAATAACACACTTTTTCCGGAAAACTTTGCATTGTGGCCGTCAGTGAAGAAAATTCCATAAATGTGACTCTCTGTTTTATAAGAAGAATGTAAATGCTAGTGAACGTCGCGATTTATATTGGAGCCTCTTGCCATAAAATATAACATGATGTATACATTATTATTGTTGGTGCCGTGACCCGGAAGACAACAAGGATTAGTGTGGTGAATGCAAGGCAGGCCGGCCAGTGTGGCTTAGTAAACCCCACTTCAAGAGCAATGCTGGTTATCAAGTTGATAGCTCGGGCTTTTAGCTCAGTAGTCAGAACCCTCGCCTTTCATGACATGCTCCCAACCTTGTGGGAGCAGTTTCCAATATGACTGCGCACCAGTGCACAAAGCAAGGTCCATAAAGACATAGATGACAGAGTCTGGTGTGGATGAACTTGACTGGCCTGCACAGAGTCCTGACCTGAACCCGATAGAACACATTTGGCATGAACTACACCCGAGACTGAGAGCCTCACAAATGCGCTTTTAGAAGAATGGTCGATTATTTCTTTAAACACACTCCCCAACCTTGTGGACAGCCTTCCCAGAAGAGTTGAAGCTGTAATAGCTTCAAAAGGTGGACTGACATAATATTGAACCCTTTGGGTTAGGAATGGGATGACATTTCAAGTTTAAATGTGAGTCAAGGCAGGTGGCCAAATACTTTTGGCAATATAGTGTATATGTGTACATATTAAATTAACATAATAGATGTATAATTAACAATAAAAATTAGTTGATATTAAGAGTATGTGAAAGTTTGACTTCTACCTTGTTAACTTATGTGACAACCACCTTAAAGTTTTGGAGTCAATCAGAAATATCAAGCAGCTAAAATATGCCAAACATGTTTTGTATTTTTACCCAACATGCTCTTTAATGGATTTAAATAGGTGTTATTTAGATTTTTTTATGATGCATGGACGTTTTTTATAATGTCCACAATGTTCAATGAGCATGTTGTGTTAGCATGACCATGTCTGTTGACATTTTGTGTTTTTTTTTTTTTTTTTTTTGCACTATGACTAGGGAAGGTTGTTTGCATTGGTTCATATTGGTGAATGCTCGACAGACAATAAATGAAGGTCATTGACCTAAATTACTGACGTTGGCCACTAGATGGCGACATTATAGCAAAATGCAAACTCCGTGCGGGTAAGATTCCTTGTCAAACTCATGACATCTCGCGGGCTGTCGATTGGACAACCCTGTTGTAGAGTTTCCACTTTTGTGCAGCTGTATCATTGCTGCCCCGAGTCCCTTAGTCTCTCCACCATGGCCAACAATCATATGCAGAGTTGTAACGACAGGAGGCCCTTGTTGTCGTGATGCGATCAGTGCGGCGTATTGTTCCGTAGACCGAAGTGTGTGAAACCGAGCTCCGCTTTTGCAGCAATTAGGACGTAATAAGTCACTACTTGGCTGCAACCAGCAGATGGTGCATTCAATTCTGGCTAGTTTGCTAACTATTTCCTGGCAGAACAAGACTCGGGTAGAAATTGATAAAATTGTGGCGGAGCGCACCTACTTAACAGCATGGCGAACGGAGTGCCATTCCGCACAGGCGGCTGAATTCCAAAGTACATCCCATACTTTCATCTTTAACGCCTTTGAAGCGGGTGATTCCAGCTGCTTGGCGATCCCGATACCGCTTTTACATGTTGACATGCTTATATGTAAGAACGAGATCCAGAATGCCTTTGACTGAGACTTTGCCTCCAACCTCTCTTTTACTCACCGACAAGTGCTCCGAACAGATGGTACAGACCGTCCGCCTCTGAGTTGTTTTTTTTGAGAGTCCCATTTGATCACATGAGTTTTCCTCAACTTCCATTGCCCTGCAGTCACCGCTCTGATATTGTTCAGCAAAGCACCAAGGGGCTGATCCACTTAGATCCCGGACAAGTGTTAGTGGGCAGAGTGTCCGCCCTGAGATCGGTAGGTCGTGAGTTAAAATCCCGGCTGAGTCATACCAAAGACTATATAAATGGGACCCATTACCTCCCTGCTTGGCACTCAGCATTAAGGGTGGGAATTGGGGGTTAAATCACCAAAAATGATTCCCGGGTGTGGCACCGCTCCTTTCCACTGCTCCCCTCACCTCCCAGGGGGTGATCAAGGGTGATGGGTTGAATGCAGAGAATAATTTTGCCACTCCTAGTGTGTGTGTGACAATCATTGCTGCTAGCGGGGTGTATAAAATAGTCAGGAATTGTCATGGATACAAAGGATTCTGGGTATTTGTTGTGTTGCGTTTATGTTGTGTTACTGGGAGGATGTTCTCCCGAAATGTGTTTGTCAATATTGTTTGGTGTGGCTTCACAACGTGGCGCATATTTCTAAGAGTGTTAAAATTGTTTATATCACAACCATTAGTGTACTCTGTGTCACCCAGTATGCCTTGCAGTCATGTGCGTGTTGCTGCGGAAGCCACACACAACATGATGCTGGACTGACAAGCAGATCATACATGCTGTACAAGGCGACAAAGTCAATGGCTTCATAGCACCCCCTAATACTTATTGTCTGGGTGACTGCCGGCAGTCATTCTAGAGAATATTAGCGTCTTCTTCGCTTTGTGACACAGGTTTTAAATGGCTCTTTGAATGGCAAAGGATACCGATCCCAGAACCATGTATATCAAATATTTCCGGATGATTCAACCGCCACCCGCCCGTATCTAATTAAAATCTATTTTTTCGTCATGTCACCCGCCCGACGCGCGGTTTATCCGCGGATGAGACCGCAAACCGCGCATCTCTAGTGCAAACTATAAAATAGAGACGTGATGCGGCTGATCTCCTAGGGCTATTTTTAACGATTGCAGAAGTGTTGTATAATGCCCTATTGGAATCAATCAATGAAATTTTATCCATATGGCCCTCAAATGTCTTCACAAACTCACAACATTCCTTGATCCAAACCCACATCCTGGCAAGAAAAAACTAAAAAAAACCCTAGTTGGGGAAAAAGAAGAAACCTTTGAAAAGCGATCTCAATTGTAGGGACCGCCCTAACAAGGTGACCGTCTGCAATGGATGTCGAGTGAGTACACTTATTGAATTAAGATTAATATCGTTCAATTAGTTAATTGTTAAATTCATGGATGAAGTGGTTGTCTAGTCCATTGGGAAACACACAGTCATGGGGAGAGTGTATATTCGACCAGGCTCAGGTATGTTTACAGCTTTGCATAGAAGAGTGGTCCATCTCGGGTCTCATGTCCGTTCAGCTAGCACCTCACCCAGACTGGTATCTTCTCCAGAAATAAACCATGGCCACCTGTTATCCTCTCCAGGTAGGATAGGAGTGTGTGTACTACTGGCTTCTCCTCTACATCATTGTGCCAACCCGTGGTGTTTTGCAATGTGTTGGAACATGCGGCACACAACTACAATGTCTACCACCGTTTCTGGGGAATTTAGAGCGCCCTTGCGGTGTGACCGACAACGGAACCTAACCTCTTGGAGACGCTGGCACTCGCTGCCGTGTGGGGGACCGTGCAATTAATCAAATTATGATTTCGATTTCGATTTCGATTACGGCTTCTCAAAGACTCTTAGACGCTGAAACGGATGAGTGAAAAAAAACACGTCTACCAGAAGTTTAGGATCTGACCATGGTGGCTACTTTCAATTTGACACAGTGCCAGTATGCCTAATCAATGACCAGTAAACTTAACAAAAAAGTAAGGCACATGATTTCCGTGTTCACGTAACCGTGGACAAAGTCACAGAATTGGCCAATCAAACGGAATCCCGTGTTAAACGCAGAATATGATGGAAATCGACATAGTAAAATTTGTGAGTTTTGGCGCTAGTTGCTTTAGATCAGTGGTTCTCAAATGGAGGTACGCGTACCCCTGGGGGTACTTGAAGGCATGCCAAGGGGTACGTGAGATTTTTTGAAAATGTTCTAAAAATAGCAACAATTCAAAAATCCTTTATAAATATATTTATTGAATAATACTTCAACAAAATATGAATGTAAGTTCATAAACTGTGAAAAGAAATGCAACAATGCAATATTCAGTGTTGACAGCTAGATTTTTTTGTGGACATGTTCCATAAATATTGATGTTAAAGATTTATTTTGAAATGTTCATAACTAAGTTCATGAATCCAGATGGATCACTATTAAAATCCCCAAAGAGGGCACTTGATGACTACTTCTACCGTATTTCCTTGAATTGCCGCAGGGCATATAGTATGCGCCTGCCTTGAATTACAGCCGGGTCAAACTCGCTTCCCAAAATAATTAGCGCATGCTTAGTTTTACCGCCTGGTCAAACTTGTGACACTTCCTCTGTCATCATTTTCAAAATGGAGGAGGCTGATTTCTATACCGGTAAGTTGAAATCGCATAAAGGGAAGAAGATTAAGAGTTATTCAGTAGGTCCAAGCTTACATCACACTCTAATTTTTACTGCATACCATTGGTAAGTGCCGGAGTGAGAAGAGGTTTTGAAATAATTAGCGCATGCTTACTTTTACCGCATGCCTTTGGTAAGCGCAGGAGTGAGAAGAGGTTTTAAATGAATTAGCGTCCCGGTGGCAATTCAAGGGAATACGGTACGTGTAGAAATATTTATTTATAATTGAATCACTTGTTTATTTTTCAACAAGTTTTTCGCTATTTTTGTATCTTTTTTCCAAATAGTTCAAGAAAGACTACTACGAATGAGCAATATTTTGCACTGTTATGAAATTTAATAAATCAGAAACTGATGACATAGGGCTGTATTTTACTTATTTTTCTCTTTTTTTCAACCAAAAATGCTTTGCTCTGATTAAGAAATGTTCACAGGGGGTACATCACTGAAAAAAGGTTGAGAACCACTGCTTTAGATAATGGAATCCTCACGGTATTATCCGTAATTAATCAAGACAATAAAAATAATCCATCAATCCATTTTCTACTGCTTATCCCTTTTTGGGATCGCGGGGTGGGGGCTGGAGTCTATCTCAGCTGCATTCGGGCGAAAGGAGGGGTACACCCTGGACAAGTCGCCACCTCATCACAAGACCAACACAGATAGACAGACAACATTCACACTCACATTCACACACTAGGACCAATTTAGTGTTGCCAATCAACCTATCCCCAGCTGTGTGTTTTTTAACTGTGGGAGGAAGCCGGAGCTCCCGGAGGGAACCCACACAGTCACGGGGAGAACATGCAAACTCCACACAGAAGGGTCCCAAGCCCAGGATTGAACTCAGGACTACACAGGACCTTTGATAATATTTTTGCCATGATCGTCCAGCCCTTCTGCCACGGTGCGCTAGAATGATTCAGATATCAAAAAAGGCTTGTTGCAAGAAGTTTTTTTTGTGATTCTTACAATTTTTTTAATGAATTGTAATATTTTTTATCTGATGATGAGATGATTCTCTCTCCCCATCGTCATATTGTCATATTGCAGTGATCGCTTCCTTCAGACCGGTTGTTCCTAACTGTGTCAGTTTGCACATACATTCCATCTATCCATCCATCCATTTTCTTTCGCTTATTCGAGGTCTGGTCGCGGGGGCAGCAGCCTAAGCCGAGAAGCCCAGACTTCCCTCTTCCCAGCCAATTAGTCCAGTTCCTCCCGGGGGATCCTGAGGCGTTCCCAGGCCACCTGGGAGACATAGTCTTCCCAACGTGTCCTGGGTCTTCCTTGTGGCCTCCTACCGGTCGGACGTGCCTTAAACACCTTCCTAGGGAGACGTTCAGGTGGCATCCTGACCAGATGGTCCCCCTCATCTGGCTCTTCTCGATGTGGAGGAGCACCGGCTACAGCTCGGTTGGGAGAGCGGCCGTGCCAGCAACTTAAGGGTTCCAGGTTCGATCCCCGTTTCTGCCACCCGACTCACTGCCGTTGTGTCCTTGAGCAAGACACTTTACCCACCTGCTCCCAGTGCCACCCCCACTGGTTTAAATGTAACTTAGATATTGGGTTTCACTACATAAAAGCGCTTTGAGTCACTAGAGAAAAGAGCTGTATAAATATAATTCACTTCACTTTGAGCTCCTCTCGAACGGCAGAGCTTCTCACCCTATCTCTAAGTCCCGCCACCGAGCGGAAGAAACTAATTTCGGCCGTTTGTACCCGTGTCCTTTTGGGTCATAACCCAAAGCTCATGACTATAGGTGAGGACCGGTAAATTGAGAGCTTTGCCTTCCGGCTCAGCTCCTTCTTCACCACAACGGATCGATACAGCGTCCGCAGTACTGAATACGCCGCACCGATCCGCCTGTCAATCTCACGATCCACTCTTCCCCTCACTCGTGAACAAGACTTTGCGGTACTTGATCTCTTCCACATGGGGGAAGATCTCTAAATGTGCTAAATATGGACGCAAAACAGTTTCAGCCTTGATAAATCCCATTGCGAGCGCTCATTGATTACATTTGCATCTCCTCCTCCTACTATTCCGATGATCAGCACGTGTTCCGCATAAAGACAGACAAGTTATTTACGTGCGCTGTGTAGTTTGCACGTCTTTTAGCACAGCCAAACCTCTAGTACATGGGTGTCAAACTCTGGCCCGCGGGCCAAATTTGGCCCGCCGTGTAATTTCATTTGGCCCTTGAGGTAATATCAAATGAAGATTAGAGCTGGCCTGCCGGTATTATACAGCGGCGATGCCTCTGTAACACTGCATTCACCGCTGATACTCGTACTTGCCAACCCTCACGATTTTCCCGGGAGACTCCCAAAGTTCAGTGCCCCTCCCGAAAATCTCCCGGGGCAACCATTCTTACGCATTTCTCCTGATTTCCACCTGGACAACAATGTCGGGGGCGTGCCTTGAAGGCACTGCCTTTAGCGTCCTCTACAGCCTGTCGTCACGTCTGCTTTTCCGCCATACAAACAACGTGCCGGTCCAGTCACATAATATATGCTGCTTTAACACACACGTGAATGCAAGGCATACTTGATCGACAGCCATAAGGGTCACACTGAGGGTGGCCGTATAAACAACTTTTACATTTTTACAAATATGCGCCACACTGTGAAGTCACACCAAACAAGAATGACAAACACATTTTGGGAGAACATCCACACCGTAGCACAACATAAACTCAACAGAAGAAATACCCAGAACCCCTTGCAGCACTAACTCTTCCGGGACGCTACAATATACACCCCCGCTCCCACCAAACCCCGCTCCCTCAATTTTTATTTACATTTTATTTGATATGCCATTGATATTTTTTACTCATTATTATAATTTGAAACTCGGTTTTGTATGCGACTATAAAGCTACATAAGCATTGGTTGTTTAATATTCAATGCAAAACTTGTTTGGGTCCCTATTAAAAGGTTCATTTGTTCAACCTTGGCCCGGGGCTTTGTTCAGTTTTACATTTTGGCCCACTCTGTATTTGAGTTTGACACCCCTGCTCTAGTAGATCAGGCCCCAACCGCCTGGTTGTGCGCTTTAAGGCGTGTGATCTCACGGCTTAAAAAATGACATTCGGGTGTTTTGTCTGCGGTTTCCTACGTTTTTTTTTTTTATATTTAATTTGAAAATCCTCATGTGAGGCAAGCACAAGTCAGGCTGAAAGTGCATTTGCTGTGCCGGCAGATGTTCCAGTTTTTCCGCAGCAAAAGTGAAGAACACACGGGCTTGATTCCCTACGGATCCAAAAACACCAAATATAGTGAAACCAATTAAAGGCATTGTTCGCACCCATCGGAAAAAAAAACCCCAAAACAAATCAGTTGCGGAGGAAATCTCGTGAGTTGCGTAACTCTTGATGGAATAATTTTCAGGAGTCCCAGATGTCATCAGCACAGGCAATTATTGAGGCTCAGTCTTCTGAAGAGAACAGAGAAGAGCACATTTAAATCGATAGAGATACCTCACATCCTATTTACTGCCGGTGCAAACAAAAATATTCTCTGTCAGACACCCGAGAGTCCTAAGACGTCATACTTTTCCTTTCGCGTTCTATATTTTACGCAGTACCGGAGGCACTCCCGCAGAAAGGACCCTCATCCTCTTCACCAGCGGTTGTGCTCATCATATCTTTTACAAGTGTAAATCCGAGCGTGGATGCAATGACCTTGGTCGCCATGACAACTGACACTGGAGTGGACCAGCTTAACTCTATTAGTTCCTACACAGCAACCCTAGAGGACAATGAACCGCTGCTTTTAACGCTTGGAGCCGCGTTGCGGACTGGAAAGAGTGAGAGTGAGAGTAGAGTTTCGAATCACCTCTAGCAGAGCTCGGGGTCACACGACGAGCAAAGCTGCACCATTGTCTGTGGCAACGTTGTTAGAAAGTACTATTGTTTTTCCAACTTAAAGGTTTTCCACTCTTTTTTTCTCTGTTCTGTGGTCTTCTGTAATTTGATCTTCATTGTCAACTAGACACCAGTGCCATTTTTAGTCTGGTATCATGCATTGATTATTGTTCTATACACTACCATACTCCATCCATCCATTCTTCTATTTTCTTCAGCTCATTTGCGGTCGGGTCTTGGGGGCAGCAGCCTAAGCAGGGAATCCCAGATTTCCCGCTCCCCAGCCACTTCGTCCAGCTCCTCCCGGGGGATCCAGAGGTGTTCCCAGGCCCCTTCCGTATTATGCAGTAGTATTCCAATTAGAGGCACACTATGAATAATGGACGGAAAAAAAATTTGTAGAATTTACGGTAAAAAAAAAAAAAAAAAAAGTTTAATTCAATATAATGTAAAATTTAAAATGTTTTTTAACACAGAATTACTGAATATTTAAAAGCGGTGAAATCGGTATTTTATGGTTAAATTCCGATAACCAAACTCATGTTTTTTTTTAACCATAAAATTACCGGAAAAAATTACCATAAAAAAAATAAATAAAATCATTATCAAAATAAATACCAAATATTTAATTTTTTACCATAAAATCAGTTAGTTGTTTTACAGCGTTTTTTTATTTTTATTTTGTTTATTTTTTTAACAGTGTTATTTTTTTGCTAAAATTCTGGCGACTTATTACTTTAAAATCTGTTTACTTTTTTTGTTACAGTTTATCAGGACGCCATACCGATAAATCCCTTTACATAAAAAAAATAAAATAGCTTGAATAACCCCCCCTAAAAAATTTAACTTCACTGAGGTGAGATTACAGGTATTTTCCTGTAGGAGGGTTAGGATGAGCAAATAAGCGCTCCTTTTTTCATGCTCATGCTGTAAACGGCAAATCTACTTCCCTTTTCTGTCTTCGGCACTAAAACTTGTGAGTAAAGGAATACATACATATTTAAATTGTAGTTTACATGTATTTATATATTTATTTATTCAGGGTAAAACAATTAAGATGTCAGATTTCCATTTGCAATGCTGACCAGCAAAGAGGCAGCATTTAGAGATTTTGAAGTGTGATGATAATATAATTCACCAGCAGAAATTTTCGCGACGGACGATGTGCTGCTTATCTCGACTTTGGAATGTGGTGAATAGGTTCAGGTTCTCTGTGGTGCGTCCCCTATTTCTGGGTGGTCGGGGTAGTTGAAAAGCTCCTCAGTGGCAGGTTGCCGGGGGCTGAATGAGATCTGCCCGGAGTTTCTTAAGGCTCTGGATGTTGTGGGGCTGTCTTGGTTGAAAAAACTATTCTGCACTACATGGACGTTGGGTTCGGTGCCTCTGGATAAGCAGGCCAGGGTGGTTCCTCTCTTTAAGAAGAGGAACCAGAGGATGTGTTCCGACTGTAGTGGGATCACAGTCCTCAGCTTTCCTGGTAAGGTCTATTCCGGTGGACTGGCGAGGAGCCTATACCGGATAATCTAACCTCGGATCCAGGCGGAGCAGTGCGGCCTTCGCCCTGGTCTTTAAACGGTAGACCAGCTCTATTCACTGGGCAGGGTCCTTGAGGGTGCATGGGAGTTTGCCCAACCAGTCTACATGTGCTTTGTGGATTTGGAGAATGCCTTTGACCGTGTCCTTTACGAAGTCCTGTGCAGAGTGCTCTCAGGTCATAGGGTATCGGACCGCCGGGTTGTGGCGGTCAGCTCTCTGTATAGTCGGTGTCAGATCTTGGTTCACATTGCCGGACCCGTTTCCAGTGAGGGTTGGACTGACTGCCCTTTGTCACCGATTCTGTTCATAACTTTTATGGACATGACTTCAAGACACAGTCAGGGTGTTGAGGTGATCTGGTTTGGTAGCTGCAAGATCAGGTGTCTGCTTTTTTGCAGATGATGCGGGTCTGCTGGCTTCATCTGGTCGAGATCGTTGGGTAGCGTATCAGCAAGAGGAACCAGAGAATGTGTTTCGACTGTCGTGGGATCACAGTCCTCAGTTTTCCTGGTAAGGTCTATTAGAGTGGACTGGAGAAGAGGCTATACCGGATAATCTAACCTCGAATCCAGGAGGAGCAGTGCGGCCTTCCTCCTGGTCTTGGAACGGTAGACCAGCTCTATTCAGTGGGCAGGGTCCTTGAGGGTGCATGAGAGTTTGCCCAACCAGTCTACATGTGCTTTGTGGATTTGGAGAATGCCTTTGACCGTGTCCTTTACGAAGTCCTGTGCAGAGTGCTCTCAGGTCATAGGGTATCGGACCGCCGGGTTGTGGCGGTCAGCTCTCTGTATAGTCGGTGTCAGAGCTTGGTTCACATTGCCGGACCCGTTTCCAGTGAGGGTTGGACTGACTGCCCTTTGTCACCGATTCTCTTCATAACTTTTATGGACATGGCTTCAAGACACAGTCAGGGTGTTGAGGGGATCTGGTTTGGTAGCTGCAGGATCAGGTGTCTGCTTTTTTGCAGATGATGCGGGTTTGCTGGCTTCATCTGGTCGAGATCGTTGGGTAGCGTATCAGCAAGAGGAACCAGAGAATGTGTTTCGACTTTCTTGGGATCACAATCCTCAGCTTTCCTGGTAAGGTCTATTCGAGTGGACTGGAGAAGAGGCTCTACCGGATAATCTAACCTCGAATCCAGGAGGAGCAGTGCGGCCTTCCTCCTGGTCTTGGAACGGTAGACCAGCTCTATTCACTGGGCAGGGTCCTTGAGGGTGCA
This sequence comes from Nerophis ophidion, assembly GCF_033978795.1. Lineage (NCBI taxonomy): Eukaryota > Metazoa > Chordata > Actinopteri > Syngnathiformes > Syngnathidae > Nerophis > Nerophis ophidion. Next base: position 14,845,439 of record NC_084634.1, read on the forward strand.
TGAGAGTTTGCCCAACCAGTCTACATGTGCTTTGTGGATTTGGAGAATGCCTTTGACCGTGTCCTTTACGAAGTCCTGTGCAGAGTGCTCTCAGGTCATAGGGTATCGGACCGCCGGGTTGTGGCGGTCAGCTCTCTGTATGGTCGGTGTTAGAGCTTTGTTCACATTGCCGGACCCGTTTTCAGTGAGGGTTGGACTGACTGCCCTTTGTCACCGATTCTGTTCATAACTTTTATGGAAATAACTTCAAGTCAGGGTGTTGAGGGGATCTGGTTTGGTAGCTGCAGGACCAGGTGTCTGCTTTTTTGCAGATAATGCGGGTCTGTTGGCTTCATCTGGTCGAGATCGTTGGGTAGCGTATCAGCAACTGTGCTTAACTTTGCGGGGGTAAAAATGTTGGACCACAAATGAAGGTTTAAGATGGACAAACACTTTTTAAGCGTAAACCATACAAAGAGAATGTATTTCGGCAAGTTGTGAACAATAAGGAAGCTTTTGGTGATGTTTTTTCTTCAATTATAATTCAAAATCCAGCTCATCTGTGAGGGCTCGACATTGGCCAATCGCTGGTGGTGGTTAGCTTAGGACGGGGTCAGCCCTCTTTGTTGCTTTGTTGTGTCTGTTCCTGTCTCAGCCCCCAGCAGACAATGGCGTAGAGCACTGTAGAGGCCACCACGGTATACGTAGGTGTTAAAATTGTGGTTTGTTTGGTTTTTGGTAGCTGTATGTATACATTGTGGTTCAATCAGTTTTTCCCTATTGTTTTCATGCGTTTTGTATCTTATTTTTGTGCAGTGCAACCACATCATTTCCCCATTGTGGGAAGTCTAGAAAGTCTATCCTATTTTTAATTGTTATAATTGACTACAACAGTGCAGTAATTTCACACTGAGCGCTGAGTATGTGCTTTTACTGACATATACTGTCTACTTTTAAGTATCTGGTATAAAATAAGTAAAACATCCATACAGTACAGTGTATTTATGTTTCAAATATTGTTGAAATCCTGCGCCTTTTGAAAAACACTGATAAAATGAATATCCATAAATTCAGAAGTTGATTCAATGTTATAACCCAGCAGGCACAGGACATTGATACAACGTTGATTATACGTACATGTCCTTTAAAACTGTTTTAAATCAACGTTGCAAAATAGTTGTAATTGTAAATTGAGACAATGTTGATGTCTAACATTGGATCCACATTGTTGGTTGGGAAATGACAAAATTTCAGTGGTGAAATCAACGTCACAACCTGGCATTGAATACATTTAATCAAAAAGGTTGTATTTGTGTTGTAGAATATTGGTTGGGAAATGATCAAAATTCAATGGCCAAATCAACGTCAGAACCCAACATTGTTTGAACATTGTCAAAAAGCATGTTGTTTCAACATTAGTTTCTAGTTCCTTAACGTCAGGACCTAATTCAACAAGTTCTCAATGTTGATTTAATGTCTTGTGATTGCTCGGAAGCCTCAAATTTTGCAAGTTTTGCTACAACGTTCTGAAGAGACTTGACATTTTATGACTTCTTTCTTGTTACTGTGGAATGAGCGAAGCAGGCGGTAAACAAAAAGTTACAGAGGTTAACATGAAGACTGGAAAACGTCCAGTTTATTATGTCTCCTGGAAAACTGGAGTAAAACCAAGGATATAGTGCTGCAGTGGAAAAACAGCCTGGCCAAGCGATAAAGATGGTTTTGAAAAATAATGGTACTCTTTAGCCCCCGGGTTCTAACAGTGTTGAGTCGGCCCACTTCTGATACGAAACTGTGTAGCTAAATGACAGTGATAGTTCTCAGTGAAAGGGAGCTCGGCACCATAGACCAGGCCAACTCAACTGGCCTGCCAAAGCTTTTAATTTGGCCTGCCGAACGTCACCAAAATTGGCTTGATGACTAACTAAGGTTGCACATGTAGTCAGTACTCCCGCCAACCCTGAAGAGGGCAACAGCGAGGTATATGTATCACAATCAAACAGCAGTGGGCGATTAGAAGAAGATGGCAGCATCGACCCTAAAACAGTCTAAATAAATCAGACTTTTAACAGTGACTGGACAACAAAGTATGAATGTATTGGAACTGCTGACTTTGCGATGTCTTTTGTATTCGTGGTCGTGTTGTTTTGTGGCTGAGTAACGATCAATACTCGTTTGATATAGTTACTTTACATGCAGTCGGCTTTTGGCCCTTCGTCTCGCATTGACTATTGCAATTCTCCCGTCATCCTTTTCAACAAGTCAATGCTAAAGAGACTTCAAAATGCGGCTGCAGGACTTTTGACCGGAACAGCCCATATCACCCTTGTTTTATCCAGTCTTCATTGGCTTCCAGTCAAATTCCGCATTGAGTTTAAAACTGTAGTCCTGACATTCCGTGTTTTGCATGGTGGGGCTCCTCAATACATCATTGGCTTGCTATGCCCCAACTCTTCAGGGCGCAGCCTCCGGTCTTTAGGCCAGGGTCTTTTAAAGATCCCAAAAACTTGTTGTAAAACCCGTGGAGACCTGGCAACCAAGCTATAGCTCCCAGACTCTAGAACATCTTGCACAAGTCCCTTCATGATTTTGACTGTGTTGAAACTTTTAAGAAACATTTGAAAACTTCTCTTTTTAGTAAAGCTTGTAAATAATGCACCTTTTAAACTATCATTTTTAATCCACTTTGTATCCTTTTTATGATGTTGCCCCTGTTTTAAATTGAATTGTTGTTTTACTCTACCTATGTTTTGTACAGCACTTTGTGATTTTATCTGTGAAAAGCGCTTTATAAATACGATATACTTACTTAATTGAATAAATTATTTTAGCCCAATCCGGCCCACAGATTAAAAGGTTTGGACACCTCTGCTCTGGAGCTTCATGCTGTCAACTATCTGTCTGGCTGCACACGCTGAAAACGAGTAGCGAGGGCCGAAAAATTAATTTGTCAAAGCCGATGCGTTTACTTTGCAATGAAGTAAACGCAGTTTCAAAGTAATATAACCCACACGAAACATCCACATTTCCACGTCAATCCCCTGAACCTTTGGACTCTTGAAAGCGCAACCCTCTTCATTATGGCGTGGAACAGTCGTGCCTTAGAACCTCTTCACTTAGGATTTGCTGAGCTTTGTCTACTCCTGTCCTCACATGGCGATACACAAATACATGCATGAGCACTGACCCACACCGAAGGACGTCAGCTGGTGCAAAAATACTTCTCACAGACCGAGAGAAAGAGGTTTTATGTTCCCGGGAGGTGAAGTCATGTTTGGTGTACATCCATAACTGACATCAACATCAGCTGCCTCACTAGTCTTGCCTCAGTAGCCCAATGCGGCTACTAGGTCAAAAAGTTTGGACACTCCTGCTCTGGATCTTCATGCTGTCAACTAACTGTCTAGCTGCACACGCTGGAAACGAGTAGCAAGGGCAGAAAAATTAATTTGTCAAAGCCGAGGCATTTACTTTGCAATAAAGTAAATGCTGTCTCAATGGAATATAACTAGAGATGTCCGATAATATCGGACTCCCGATATTATCAGCCGATAAATGCTTTAAAATGTAATATCAGAAATGATCAATATCGGTTTCAAAAAGTACAATTTATGACTTTTTAAAACGCTGCTGTACGGAGTGGTACACGGACGTAGGGAGAAGTACAGAGCAGTTGCGTCTCCCAGTCATACTTGCCAACCCTCACGATTTTCCCGGGAGACTCCCGAATTTCAGTACCCTTCCCGAAAATCTTCCGGGGCAACCATTCTCCCGAAAGCCACCCAAACAGCAATATTGGGGGCAGTGCCTTAAAGGCACTGCATTTGCGTGCCGGCCCAATCACATAACATCTACAGCTTTTCACACACACAAGTGAATGCAAGGCATAGTTGTTCAACAGCCATACAGGTCGCACTGAGGGTGGCTGTACAAACAACTTTAACATTGTTACAAATATGCGCCACACTGTGAAACCACACCAAACAAAAATGACAAACATATTTCGGGAGAACATCTGCTTCGTAACACGACATAAACACAACAGAACAAATACCCAGAACCCGTTGCAGCACTAACTCTTCCGGGCCGCTACAACAGTGGTTCTAAACCTTTTTTCAGTGATGTACCCCCTGTGAAAATGTTTTCAATTCAATTACCCCTTAATCAGAGCAAAGCATTTTGGGTTGAAAAAAAGAGATAAAGAAGTAAAATACAGCACCATGTCATCAGTTTCGGATTTATTAAATTGTATAACAGTGCAAAATATTGCTCATTTTTAGTGGTCTTTCTTGAACTTTTTGGAAAAAAAGATATAAAAATTACTAAAAACTTGTTGAAAAATAAACAAGTGATTCAATTATAAATAAAGATTTCTTCACATAGAAGTAATCATCAACTTAAAGTGCCCTCTTTGGGGATTGTAATAGAGATCCATCTGGATTCATGAACTTAATTCTAAACATTTCCTCACAAAAAAATAAATCTTTAACATCAATATTTATGGAACATGTCCCCCCAAAAATCTAGCTGTCAACACTGAATATTGCATTGTTGCATTTCTTTTCACAATTTATGAACTTACATTCATATTTTGTTGAAGTATTATTCAATAAATATATTTATAAAGGATTTTTGAATTGTTGCTATTTTTAGAATATTTAAAAAAAAATCTCACGTACCCCTTGGCATACCTTCAAGTACCCCCAGGGGTACGCGTACCCCCATTTGAGAACCACTGCGCTACAATATACACCCCCCGCTACCACTTACCCCCACCTCAACCTTCTCATGCTCTCTCAGGGAGAGCATGTCCCAAATTCCAAGCTGCTGTTTTGAGGCATGTTAAAAGAAATAATGCACTTTGTGACTTCAATAATAAATATGGCGGTGCCATGTTGGCATTTTTTTCCATAACTTGAGTTGATTTATTTTGGATAACCTTGTTACATTGTTTAATGCATCCAGCGGGGCATCACAACAAGATTAGGCATAATAATGAGTTCATTCCACGACTGGATATATCGGTATCAGTTGATATCGGAATCAGTAATTAAGAGTTGGACAATATCGGATATCGGCAAAAAAGCCATTATCGGACATCTCTAAATAAAACCCATGGAGGCACCTTCTGACGAAACATCGAAATTTCCATGTCCGGCATCTGAGCCCTTGGACTCTTGAAAGCGCAACCGTCTTCATTATGGAATCTAACAGTCGTGCCATAGAACCTCTCCACTTACAGTTGTGATCAAAATTATTCAACCCCCACACAATTTTGGTGTTTTAGCAAGTTGAACATTTATTCCGTATGTTGTTTATAGTCATATCAAATAAACATGTGTCAAATAGACAAATGCAACTTGAATTGCAACACTGTATTTTACAAAATACCAAAAAAGGACATTTTTATTAATATCTCATTGACAAAATGATTCAACCCCCTAGTTCCATGCATCTTTAGTACTTAGTAGAACACCCTTTGGCAGTAATTACATCCTTCAAACGTGATACATAAGCGGACACAAGCTTCTTGCAACCATCTACAGGTATTTTAGCCCATTCCTCTTGGGCAAAAGCCTCCAGTTCATTCATATTCTTGGGCTTTCGTGCTGCAACTGCCTTCTTCAAGTCCCACCACAGGTTTTCTGTAGGATTTAGGTCTGGCGACTGTGAAGGCCACTCCAGAGTCTTCCAGCCCTTCTTCTGCAACCACTCTGATGTTGATTTGGAGGTATGCTTGAGATCGCTGTCCTGTTGGAAGGTCCAAGGTCTCCCAAGCCTCAGCTTCGTCACTGACTTCATGACATTTGCAGCTAATATATCCTGCTAGGAAATAGAATTCATAATGCCTTGAACGCGCTGGAGATTCCCGGTACCTGAGGCAGAGAAACAGCCCCAGAGCATGATTGACCCCCCACCATGCTTAACAGTAGGCAAGGTGTTCTTCTCTTTGTAAGCTTCATTTTTTTCTCCTCCAGACATAACGTTGATTCATAGGCCCAAAGAGTTCCAGTTTTGTCTCATCACTCCATTGAACAGTTTCCCAAAACCTTTGGGGTTTGTCCAGATGATTTTTGGCATACTGGAGTCTATTTTCCTTGTGCCTGGTAGTCAGAAGTGGGATGCGCCTGGGAGTTCTGGCATGGAGGCCTTCATCTCGTACTGCGCGCCTTATTATCTGGGACGAAACCTGCGTTTGCCCCCTCTGCAATGTCCTGTTGTAGTTCCTCAGCTGTTACCTGGGGGTTTTTCACACACATCATCCTCTTTCTACCATGCCCAGGTAGTGTTTCCACTGTGCCTTTAGCTTTAAACTTGCAAATTATGCTCCCAACTGTGTCTCTTGGAATGTGTAATGTCTTTGCTATTTTCTTATCCTTTCTTATGAAGAGAAATTACCTCCTCTCTTGACTTCTTTGACCACTCCCTGGACTTCACCATGTTGCAAATACACCAGAAGCTGAGCATCACAGTCTTTTTCAATCAGTTTAATTGTTGCTCGTTATGGTTCTAATCACATATACAGGTGTTTTCAACAGCTGTATTTGTCTATTTGACAAATTGTGTGGGGGTTGAATAATTTTGATCACAACTGTAGGACTTGCTAAGCTTTGTCTGCTCCCGTCCTCACGTGGCGATACACAAATGCATGCATGAGCACAGGCCCACACTGAAGGACGTCAGCTGGTGCAAAAATACCTCTCGCAGACCGAGAGAAGGTTTTATGTTCTCCGGAGGTGAAGTCATGTTTGGTGTACATCCATAACTGACATCGGCATCAGCTGCCTCAGTTTTGGCTTACTTCTAGGTGCTTTAAAGGGGCTGCAGAGCTCAAGGAGATGCGTTTTGTGGCTTCTTGTTTGTGTGTTGTTCTTTTTCCGCGGCTGAGGCATGCACAGAATGACGCTGCTGCGGTTGCCAGGCAACACAGGAACGTGGGCGGAAGGATTTCCTGTCCTTAGGAAGCTTTGTTTATGAGAGTTTCTGTGCGTGTGAGAAATTGAGAAGTTATGCTCGAGCGCCCGCGTTTTAATTCACCCTCGGCCTCAAGTAGAAGCGCTAGTAAAAAGTCGCGTTGCGAACGTGCAGAAAAACGGCAGAGGAAAGAAAAAAAAAAAAGCCTTTCTGGTCTGATGATTTTGGATGTGTGTTGCATAACTCCTCAAGCCGGGTTCGGATGTGAGCTCCGGTTTTTCCTCTTCAACCCCAAACGCTGTCACCGCGACACAGCCAGCTAATGATGTCATCAGCGTGCCTCGTTTTTATGTCTCGCCTCGCACATGAGATTGCAATTATGTGTTCTTGCCCGGCGAGCGCTCGCCAAAAACACACGCACACACTCCGTGTCTGTCCTGCAGGCGTTGGACCTCCGGATTACGTAATTGACATTGAGCGAACGGGATGACGTCAGCGCGACTCTCTCGTCTTTCTGGCCAGCTACGGCGATGTCACGAGCGGACGCGTCTTTGTGCGTTGGCATGAATAACTGAGTGTGAGGACAAAAATGACCGAAGGAACCTTCAGATATTTTTAACTCATGCCTCTCATCCCGTGGCCTTAAAGGACCCATCCTAGCAGGCACAGGACATTGAAACAACGTTGCGAACTTGCTGAATTAGGTTCTGACGTTGGGCAACTCATACATAACGTTGAAACAACATGCTTTTTGACGATGTTTAGTCAAGGTTGAGTTCTAACGTTGATTTGACCTTTTGAATTTTGAATTTCCCAACCCGTTTTCTACAACACAAATTCAACGTTAAAGGGGAACATTATCACCTGACCTACGTAAGCGTCAATATATACCTTGATGTTGCAGAAAAATGCCCATATATTTTTTTAACCGATTTCCGAACTCTAAATGGGTGAATATTGGCGAATTAAACGCCTTTCTGTTTATCCCTCTCTGAGCAACGACGTCAGAACGTGACGTCACGTCGGTAATAAACGCTATTTTTCCCTACCACATCACACGCATCCAGTCAAATCAGCTCTGTTACTTTCCATTTTTTTGACTGTTTTCCGGTACCTTGGAGACATTATGCCTCGTCGGTGTGTTGTCGGAGGGTGTAACAACACCATCAGGGACGGATTCAAGTTGATTTACGTCGAATGTGCATCGATTAGCACGGCATGCTAATCGATGATAACATGCTATTTAGGCTGGCTGTGTACATATTGCAGCATTATGCCTCATTTGTAGCTATATTTACATCCAGCCTTTCCCTCCACCCACATTTAATGCCAAACAAACACTTAGCAAACGACGGATTTAAGTTGCTCCAGTGTTAAGAAATGCGAAAGTCCCTCGTTTGGTTTTTACCGGCGATGCTACGACAAAGATGGCACAAAGATGACAAGAATGTCTGGATATCCTGCGACACTCAAAACAGATGCATTCCCAACGATAAAGTCAAAGAAATCACAAAGGTGAGTTTTGTTGATGTTATTCACTTATGTGCTAATCAGACATAATTGGTCGCGGCATGACTGCCAGCTAATCGATGCTAACATGCTATTTAGGCTATCTGTATGTACATATGAAACTATATTTACATCCAGCGTTTCCTTCCACCCACATTTAATGCGAAACAAACACTTACCAATCAACGGATTTAAGTTGATCCAGTGTCAATGCGAAAGTCCTGATCGGTTGGTCTGCACATTTTACCAGTGATGCTAACGCGTCAATAGCTATTCCCTCAATAGCTTCAGTTTCTTGTTCAATTTCGTTTTCGCTATCTGCCTCCATATTCCAACCATCTGTTTCAATACATGCGTAATCTGTTGAATCGCTTAAGCCGCTGAAATCTGAGTCTGAATCTGAGTTAATGTCGCTATATCTTGCTGTGCTATTCGCCATTGTTTGTATTGGAATCGCTATGTGACGTCACAGGGAAATGGACAGTGGCTTAAGCAAATAGCGAAAATCAAGTACTTTAAAGCTTTTTTTAGGGATATTCCGAGACGGGTAAAATTTTGAAGAAAACTTCAAAAAATAAATTAAACCACTGGGAGCTGATTTTTATTGGTTTTAACCCTTCTGAAATGTTGATAATGTTCCCCTTTAAAACAACATACGTTTTGACGACTTTTAATCAATTTTGGGTTCTGCCGTTGATTTGACATTTGGTCACTTCGCAACCAATATTCTACAATACAAATATAATGTTGAAACAACATGCTTTTTGAGGACAATTAATCAAATTTGGGTTCTGAAATTTATTTGACCTTTGAATTTTGGTCATTTCCCAATCAATATTTTATAACACAAATACAACGTTGAAACAACATGCTTTTTGAAGATGTTTAATCAATGTTGGGTTGTGGCAATGATTTGACCTTTGAATTTTGGTCATTTCCCAACCCGTTTTCTACAAAACAAATTCAACGTTGAAACAACATGCGTTTTGACGACATTTAATCAATGTTAGGTTCTGCCGTTGATTTGACCTTTGAATTCTGGTCGTTTCTCAACCCATTTTCTACATTGTTGAAACAACATGATTTTTAACAATGTTTCACAAAATTTTGGGTTCTGCTATTGGTTTGACCTTTGACCTTTGGTCATTTGCAAACCAATATTCTACAACACAAATACAACATTGAAACAACATGAGTTTTGACGACATTTAATCAATGTTCTGTTCTGCCGTTGATTTGGGCTTTGAATTCTGTTTTTTTCTCAACCCATTTTCTACAATGTTGAAACAACATGATTTTTATCGATGTTTAACAAAATTTTTGGTTCTGCCGTTGGTTTGACCTTTGACCTTTGGTCATTTGTAAACCAATATTCTACAACACAAATACAACGTTGAAACGACATGCGTTTTGACGACATTTAATCAATGTTAGGTTCTGCCGTTGATTTGTCCTTTGAATTCTGGTCGTTTCTCAACCCATTTTCTACATTGTTGAAACAACATGATTTTTAACAATGTTTCACAAAATTTTGGGTTCTGCTATTGGTTTGACCTTTGACCTTTGGTCATTTGCAAACCAATATTCTACAACACAAATACAACATTGAAACAACATGCGTTTTGACGACATTTAATCAATGTTCTGTTCTGCCGTTGATTTGGGCTTTGAATTCTGTTTTTTTCTCAACCCATTTTCTACAATGTTGAAACAACATGATTTTTATCTATGTTTAACAAAATTTTGGGTTCTGCCGTTGGTTTGACCTTTGACCTTTGGTCATTTGCAAACCAATATTCTACAACACAAATACAACGTTGAAACGGCATGCGTTTTGACCACATTTAATCATTGTTAGTTTCTGCCGTTGATTTGACCTTTGACTACTGGTCATTTCTCAACCCATTTCTACAATTTTGAAAAAACATGATTTTTAACGATGTTTAACACAATTTTGGGTTCTGCCGTTGGTTTGACCTTTGACATTTGGTCTTTTCGAAACCAATATTCTACAGCACAAATACAACGTTGAAATAACATGCTTTTTGGTGTAGCCCGGAAGAGTAGTGCTGCATGGCATTTTGGGTATTTGTTATGATGTTCTCCAGAAATGTGTTTGTCATTCTTGTTTGATGTGGGTTCACAATGTGGCGCATATTTGTAACAGTGTTAAAGTTGTTTGTACGGCCACCGTCAGTGTGACCTGTATGGCTTTTGGCTGTTGATCAAGTATGTCTTGCAGTCACCAACGTGTGTCATATTACAGAGAAAAATGTTAAATTGTTAATATGAACATAAACCTTTATATAACAGGCTACAAATATTTTTCAACTTTAATATAAAAATACACATAAATATTAAAAAAACAAGATTTTCCTTAAAATTACATATAAAACTGTTAGATTGTTAGTATGGACATAGACTTTTATATAACAAGCTACATATTAAATGAAAGTTAATTACTGTAATTTTACATGAATTTGAAAGTAATTTGAGAAAACAAAATTATATGTATTATTAATTTGGTATTTTTCTGTAAAAATAATAGAAATATACATAGTTTGTCATTACTGGCATGTTACTTAAAATAACGGGCGGTTTGTTTACTTACAGATAATGTCTTCAATTCTACAGTTTTATAATCTATTTAAAAAATTTTGAAAAATTACAGTAGAAATTTAGAGTAAGTTAAATCACCATAAATGATTCCCGGGCGCGGCAGCCCTGCTGCTCACTGCTCCCCTCACCTCCTAGGGGGTGATCAAGGGATGGGTCAAATGCAGAGGACAAATTTCACCACACCTAGTGTGTGTGTGTGTGTGTTTGTGAGACAATCATTGGTACTAACTTTAACTTAACTTTAACTTTAAGGGGCGGTGTAGCTCGGTTAGTAGAGCGGCCGTGCCAGCAACTTGAGGGTTGCAGGTTCGATTCCCGCTTCCGCCATCCTAGTCACTGCTGTTGTGTCCTTGGGCAAGACACTTTACCCACCTGCTCCCAGTGCCACCCACACTGGTTTAAATGTAACTTAGATATTGGGTTTCACTATGTAAAGCGCTTTGAGTCACTAGAGAAAAGCGCTATATAAATATAATTCACTTTAAGTGTCGAAGAGTCAGCAACCGGGCATGACGTCACGTGCAAAACCAGGTACTCAAACATGGCACCGTTGGATCTACGTAAATCGGTATCCGGGCGGACTAACAGGATTCGGTCAGTGTCAAAAAAAAAGTACTGGATTCGGTACCCATTCCTACTCGAAGCGCCCCCTTTTGGTGTGTTGTCATCTACAAAAAGAGAGCCGATAGACCAGACATGGGCAAATAACAGCCCGCGGGTTAAGATTTCAAAATTTCCAACTTTTCCAAATTATTTTTTTAGACCTATAACATCGAAACTGTAGCTGTCATTATGAGCTGCGGTGCTGTTTTCAAATTACCGTAAGTCTTGAACTATAGAGGGTATTTCAATGGTTGGAATCTGCGCTTTTGAGTGATACACGAGTTATTACGGTAGTCTACTTCACGGACGCTAAAAGAGGCACAAATCAGTTTGGGCAAAGTTTGTTTCCATCGCAGCCAGACACAGTTCTGCAGAAAAGTGATAACATATCAGATTTTAGGCGGAGGTTTTTTTTTTACCCTGTGGGTTCATATTTCGCCATGTTTGTTGCACTTTTGTTGCATTTTGCTTGATTGTAAGAGATGTCGATCGAGTGACGTTCATATACTGTTCATATTCAGTTTTTTATCGTTCATAGTAATGTAGTAAAACCCACATTCTTTATTTTCATGTGCATTCTGGGTGTCTCATTCCGTAAAGAAACGTTGAATTTCATTCCGTTTTCTGCGGTGGTCTGTCATGACGTTTTTAACATTCTATCAGACATTATTGTCGGTTTTTGTTTTGGTGTTCCTGAAAAACGGGACACATTGAGTTGAGTTTGAGTTTATTTCGAACATGCGAGCATACATAATTTTTGTCCAGCTAAAATATATTGTACACCCAGAAACCTTTTTTTTCTCAATGTGGACCCTGAGTCAAACTATTTGCCCAGGTCTGCTGTAGACAGTGTGGGCAGCACGGCGGTGGAGGAGTTACTGCATCTGCCTCACAATACTAAGGTCCCGCACAGTCCTGGGTTCAATCCCGGGCTTGGGATTTTTCTGTGTGGAGTTTGCATGTTCTCCCCGTGACTGTGTGGGTTCCCTCTGGGTACTCCGGCTTCTTCCCACCTCCAAAGACATGCACCTGTGGATAAGTTGATTGGCAACACTAAATTGGGCCTAGTGTGTGAATGTGAGTGTGAACGTTGTCTGTCTATCTGTGTTGGCCCTGCGATGAGATGGCGACTTGTCCAGAGTGTACGCCGCCTTCCGCCCGAATGCAGCTGAGATAGGCTACAGCGACCCCCCGCGACCTCAAAAGGGACAAGCGATCGAAAATGGATTGATGCTGTAGAACAGTGGTTCTTAACCTGGGTTCGATCGAACCCTAGGGGTTCGGTGAGTCGGCCTCAGGGGTTCGGAAGAGGTCAAAACACACCCGACTCATCATCTCAATGAAAACTTCTCCCAATCGGCGTATTACGGATAGGGCAACAGCAGAAGTCACACTGATTTGCAGGTGTGTAATATGTTGTGAGTTTATGCAGTCTAGTGTGAGTTTAGTGTCGGTTTTGTTCTTTGAACAAGGTGATGTTCATGCACGGTTCATTTTATGCACCAGTAAAAAAAAATATGGTAACACTTTAGTACGGGAAACATATTCACCAATAATTAGTTGCTTATTAACATGCAAATTAGTAACATGTTGGCTCTTAACTAGTCATTATTAATTACTTATTAATGCCTTATTCGGCATGACCTCATTATAACCCCAACAAAATAACTCCAAATTAGGTCTTTGTTACTTATAATATGTTCTCCATACTAAAGTCTTACCAAAAACACATAACTTTGTCTTGAATTTGAAAAAAACATTTTATTTTTCACTAATAAGGGTTCGGTGAATGTGCATATCAATCAATCAATGTTTACTTATATAGCCCTAAATCACTAGTGTCTCAAAGGGCTGCACAAACCACAACACAAACCACTACGACATCCTCGGTAGGCCCACAAAAGGGCAAGGAAAACTCACACCCAGTGGGACGTCGGTGACAATGATGACTATGAGAACCTTGGAGAGGACGAAAGCAATGGATGTCGAGCGGGTCTAACATGATACTGTGAAAGTTCAATCCATAATGGATCCAACACAGCCGCGAGAGTCCAGCCCGAAGCGGATCCAACACTGCAGCGAGAGTCCCGTTCACAGCGGAGCCAGCAGGAAACCATCCCAAGCGTAGGCGGACCAGCAGCGCAGAGATGTCCCCAGCCGATACACAGGCGAGCAGTACATGGCCATCGGATCGGACCGGACCCCCTCCACACGGGAGAGTGGGACATAGAAGAAAAAGAAAAGAAACGGCAGATCAACTGGTCTAAAAAGGGAGTCTATTTAAAGGCTACAGTATACAAATGAGGCAGATCAGCAGCGCAGGGATGTCCCCAGCCGATACACAGACGAGCGGTCCATCCTGGGTCCCGACTCTGGACGAGCGGTCCATCCTGGGTCCCGACTCTGGACAGCCAGTACGTCATCCATGGCCACCGGATCGGACCGGACCCCCTCCACAAGGGAGAGTGGGACAGAGGAGAAAAAGAAAATAAACTAACGGGGTTCGGTACCTCCAACAAGGTTAAGAACCACTGCTGTAGACAGTGTGGATAAAAGACATGTCAAACTATTATTTTAATTCACTTTATTGGATGTTTTTTTCCAGTCTGCTCCATGTTTCATTCAAAACTGATGTTTCTTCCCATGATGAGCAGAAAAAGCAACATAAAAGAATCGCTGTTTAAAGGACTTCCCTTTCCATCTTCAATCTTATCTTCCAGACACTAGTGCCTGTTTCCTCATGCTCTTTTGGCATTTCCTCAAACATCTTGAGGGAAACATCAGTAGAATAGCAAGATATATGCTGAAACTCGTCAGAAAACAAGCCTAACATCAATACTGTGTCTATTTTGGAGGGAACTCTTCCTGTAGATTTTTAGGTCCAGCATTAGAGGGGCCCTTAAATTCCAGACTTCCTTGCAGTTTCCCCTCCATCCCCCACACACACAAGGTGATACTGAAGCGGCGTCCTGTTTCAAATGGACACCCCTGTTGTCTCCCAGCTGGTAACTCCATTCCCTCATTGCCCTTCATCCTCCTTGCAGTTTGACCGTCGTTCCTTCTCTCATCCGGTAAATGCCATGATGCGAGGAGAGTGGCGAGATGCAGTGCTGACTTCACAGATATGTGAGCGTCCGGTTCTTATTTTAGCATAACAACACACCACGTCACAGAGCGAGAGACGGGATATGTTCGTCTGCCTTTGACAAAAATAACTCTCCGAGCTTTGTTCGACGAGAGGAAGTGTGGATCTGTCTTAGCTGGGTAAATGGATGCCCCAGCAGGCACAAGACATTAAAACAACGTTGAAAACTAGTTCAATGAGGTCCTGACATTGAAGAACTCAAACCTAACATTGAACCAACATGCTTTTTGACGACGTTCCGTCAGTGTCGGTTTTTCTGACGATGATTTGGCCACTGAATTTCAGTCATTTACGAACCATTATTCTACAACACAAATACAACGTTGAGACAACATGCTTTTTGACAACGTTTATTCAATGTTGGTTCGGGCTTTAATTTGACCATTGAATTTTGGTCATTTCCCATCCAATATTCTACAACACAAATACTACGTTGAAACAACATGCTTTTTGACGACCTCAATTAAATTTAGGGTTCTGGCCTTAATTACACCCTTGAATGTTGGTCATTTCCCAACCAATATTTTACAACACAAATGCAAAGTTGAAACAACATGCTTTTTGGTGATGTTTATTACATTTTGGGTTCTGGCCTTAACTTGACCCTTGAATTTTGGTCATTTCCCAACCCATCCATCCATTTTCTACCGCTTATTCCCTTTCGGGGCCGCGGGGGGCGCTGGCGCCTATCTCAGCTACAATCGGGCGGAAGGCAGGGTACACCCTGGACAAGTCGCCACCTCATCGCAGGGCCAACACAGATAGAAAGACAACATTCACACTCACATTCACACACTAGGGCCAATTTAGTGTTGCCAATCAACCTATCCCCAGGTGCATGTCTTTGGAAGTGGGAGGAAGCCGGAGTACCTGGAGGGAACCCACGCATTCACGGGGAGAACATGCAAACTCCACACAGAAAAATCCCGAGCCTGGATTTGAACCCAGGACTGCAGGAACTTCGTATTGTGAGGCAGACGCACTAACCCCTCTTCCACCGTGAAGCCCACAAGCCTTAATTACACCCTTGAATGTTGGTCATTTCCCAACCAATATTCTAAAACACAAATACAACGTTGAAACAACATGCTTTTTGACAATGTTTATTCAATGTTGGCTCGGGCTTTAATTTGACCCTTGAATGTTGGTCATTTCCCAACCAATATTCTAAAACACAAATACAACGTTGAAACAACATGCTTTTTGACAAATGTTTATTCAATGTTGGCTCGGGCTTTAATTTGACCCTTAAATTTTGGTCATTTCCTAACCAATATTCTACAACACAAATACAACGTTAAAACAACGTGCGTTTTGACAAATGTTTATTCAATGTTGGCTCGGGCTTTAATTTGACCATTGAATTTTGGTAATTTCTCAACAAATATTCGACAACACAAATACAACGTTGAAACAACAGGCTTTTTGACGACCTCAATTAAATGTAGGGTTCTGGCCTTAATTAGACCCTTGAATGTTGGTCATTTCCCAACCAATATTCTACAACACAAATTCAAAGATGAAACAACATGCTTTTTGGTGATGTCTATTACATTTTGGGTTCTGGCCTTAACTTTACCCTTGAATTTTGGTCATTTCCCAACCAATATTCTAAAACACAAATACAACGTTGAAACAACATGCTTTTTGACAATGTTTATTCAATGTTGGCTCGGGCTTTAATTTGACACTTGAATTTTGGTCATTTCCCAACCAATATTCTACAACACAAATACAACGTTGAGACAACATGCTTTTTGACAAATGTTTATTCAATATTGGCTCGGGCTTTAATTTGACCATTGAATTTTGGTCATTTCCCATCCAATATTCTACAACACAAATACTACGTTGAAACAACATGTTTTTTGACAACCTTTATTAAATTTAGGGTTCTGTCCTTAATTACACCCTTGAATTTTGGTCATTTCCCATCCAATATTCTACAACACAAATACTACGTTGAAACAACATGTTTTTTGACAACCTTTATTAAATTTAGGGTTCTGTCCTTAATTACACCCTTGAATTTTGGTCATTTCCCAACCAATATTTTACAAAACAAATACAGCGTTGAAACAACATGCTTTTTGATGATGCTTTTTCAATTTTGGGTTCTGGCCTTAACCTGACCCTTGAATTTTGGTCATTTCCCATCCAATATTCTACAACATAAATACTACGTTGAAACAACATGCTTTTTGACAACCTTTATTAAATTTAGGGTTCTGGCCTTAATTAGACCCTTGAATTTTGGTAATTTCCCAACCAATATTCTACAAAACAAATACAGCGTTGAGACAACATGCTTTTTGATGATGCTTGTTCAATTTTGGTTCTGGCCTTAATTTGACCGTTGAATTTTGGTCATTTCCCAACCAATATTCCACAACATAAATACTACGTTGAAACAACATGCTTTTTGACAACCTTTATTAAATTTAGGGTTTTCTCCTTAATTAGACCCTTGAATTTTGGTCATTTCCCAACCAATAGTCTACAAAACAAATACAGCGTTGAGACAACATGATTTTTGATGATGCTTATTCAATTTTGGGTTCTGGCCTTAATTTGACCGTTGAATTTTGGTCATTTCCCAACCAATATTCTACAAAACAAATACAGCGTTGAAACAACATGCTTTTTGATGATGCTTATTCAATTTTGGGTTCTGGCCTTAATTTGACCGTTGAATTTTGGTAATTTCCCAACCAATATTCTACAACATAAATACTACGTTGAAACAACATGCTTTTTGACAACTTTTATTAAATTTAGGGTTCTGTCCTTAATTAGACCCTTGAATTTTGGTCATTTCCCAACCAATAGTCTACAAAACAAATACAGCGTTGAGACAACATGATTTTTGATGATGCTTGTTCAATTTTGGTTCTGGCCCTTAATTTGACCGTTGAATTTTGGTCATTTCCCAACCAATATTCTACAACACAAATACAACTTTGAAACAACAGGCTTTTTGACGACTTCAATTAAATTTAGGGTTCTGGCCTTAATTAGACCCTTGAATTTTGGTCATTTCCCAACCAATATTCTACAAAACAAATACAACGTTGAAACAACATGCTTTTTGATGATGCTTGTTCAATTTTGGGTTCTGGCCTTAATTTGACCGTTGAATTTTGGTCATTTCCCATTCAATATTCTACAACATAAATACTACGTTGAAACAACATGCTTTTTGACAACATTTATTAAGTTTAGGGTTCTATCCTTAATTAGACCCTTGAATTTTGGTAATTTCCCAACCAAAATTCTACAAAACAAATACAGTGTTGAAACAACATGCTTTTTGATGATGCTTTTTCAATTTTGGGTTCTGGCCTTAATTTAACCGTTGAATTTTGGTAATTTCTCAACCAATATTCTACAACACAAATACAACGTTGAAACAACAGGCTTTTTGACGACCTCAATTAAATTTAGGGTTCTGGCCTTAATTAGACCCTTGAATTTTGGTCATTTCCCAACCAATATTCTACAACACAAATGCAAAGTTGAAACAACATGCTTTTTGATGATGTCCATTACATTTTGGGTTCTGGCCTTAATTTGACCCTTGAATTTTGGTCATTTCCCAACTAATATTCTAAAACACAAACACAACGTTGAGACAACATGCTTTTTGACAATGTTTATTCAATCTTAGTTTGGGCTTAATTTGACTGTTGAATTTTGGTAATTTCTCCACCAATATTCTACAACACAAATACAACGTTGAAACAACAGGCTTTTTGACGACCTCAATTAAATTTAGGGTTTTCGCCTTAATTAGACCCTTGAATTTTGGTAATTTCCCAACCGATATTCTACAACACAAATAGAGCGTTGAAACAACATGCTTTTTGACAGTTTATTCAATATTAGTTCGGGCTTAATTTGACTGTTGAATTTTGGTCATTTCTTAACCAATATTTTAAAGCACAAATACTACATTGAAACAACATGCTTTTTGATGACGTTTATTCATGTTGATTCGGGCGTTAATTTGGTCATCGAATTTTGGTCATTTCCCAACGAATATTCTACAACACAAATACAACGTTGAAACAACATGCTTTTTGACAACTTTTATTAGGTTGTGACGTTGATTTTATCATTGAATTTCTGTCATTTCCGAACCAATTTTATAGAACAGGAATACAACGTTGAAACAACATGCTTTTGGATGATGTTTATTTAATGTCAGGTTATGTCATTGAAATTTGGTAATTTTCCAACCAACAGTGTAAATTCAACGTTGGGACATCAACGTTGTCTCAATTTACCCTCACAACTATTTTGCAAAGTCACTTTTAAAGGACATGTACGTATAATCCATGTTGTATTGTTTTTTTTGTAATTAACATGACAACATTAAACTTCCGTCTTTAGCGGATAGGTAATTAAACTTATAAGACTTACAAAACACATGTTGTCTTCCCATCATCCTATTGCACTTTCGTTCTCAAACCACAAACCCCACATCAGACGGAAATAATTCCACACACAGTTTGTAGAGTGCTTGCATCAAAATACACACACCCTTAATGCGCAAGATTTAAATCGCCTCACTTAACTAACAATGAGATGAATTTCCCATTAAAACTGTTTACTGTTATGATGCGACCACTAAGGCCTGACCACAAATTGTTTCCACAAGCCACACATTGAACAGACCAAAACAAATAGTAACACACACCCATGCATACAAAATGCCCACAAAGACTACAAGCAAACACACTAATGATCATAATTAGGGATGCCTCCAATCGATCGGCCACAGATAAGTATCGGCAGATTTCCGTGAAAAAGCATGGGATTTGCTAATACAAAATAATGCCTTTTTATGTTGATCAACAATCCTTTCTGGCTGATATTTTATTCATTGTTGGTATCTATCAACTAAATGCAGTGACCCCTGAGTTAATTATCATCCCCTGCATTATTGAAACGAAACTACATTTCTTGCAAGGAACATTATCGCCGAGTGACAAGGCTAAACATACAGGCTAAGCCAGCTTGAAACATCTCTAGAAATAAGAGCTTGGTAAAGTTTAATGGAAGCACGTTACAGTAAGCGAATATTGACAGGAAGTTGACAAGCAGATTACCGTAATTTCCGGGCTATAGAAAGTGGATTCTTTACTCATCACTCCAAGCAACGTTTGTGAGTTTTACAATATAACTAAAGCGATTCGTACTTTCTAAACCGTCCCATGTGTGATGTCCGTAGGAGTGTTTTCATGCATATTTGTACGTGCTATCGCAAAGTAATGAAGCTGGCGTCGTCGTAAGTAATAGCTAATATGGTAACGCCTACTGAGTGACCTAGTGGTTAGAGCAGGGGTAGGGAACCTATGGCTCTCAAGTCAGAATTGGCTCTTTTGATGACGGCACCTGGCTCTCAGAAAAATCTTGGCTGACGTTGCTTCTAGATAAATATAAATAATTAATACTTCCGCTGGTAATCACAGTGTTAAAAATAATGTTCAAAATATAAAACATTCTCATGCATTTTAATCCATCCATCCGTCTCTATCACACCTGTTCAAGAAATCGCTTTAATGGTCAAAAATGTTTTTATTATTATTTGTTAACTTCAGAATAACAATATTATTAAAAAGAATAAGAGATGCACTCATTTAGTTGTCCAAATAAAAGAGGAGCCGTAGAATTCGGTTGTCAGAGCGTGGGACGACACTGTACAAGGGTACAGGTCTACGCGTTTCTCCTCATTCAGCTAAATTGAATCCCGTCTCTGTTTAATTCCTTGCTTCTTGTTTGTTTAATAAATGTCATCAGTGTTTGAACCTGACAGTTTTATTCAGTGTTAAAAATATTATATGGCTGTCACGGAAATACATTTTAAAATATTTGGCTTTCATGGCTCTCTCAGCCAAAAAGGTTCCCGACCCTTGAGTTAGACCAGGGGTAGGGAACCTATGGCTCTAGAGCCAGATGCGGCTCTTTTGATGACTGCATCTGGCTCTCAGATAAATCTTAGCTGACATTGCTTAACATGATAAGTAATCAACAATTCCGCTGGTAATTACATTGTTAAAAATAACGTTCAAACTATAAAACATTCTCATGCATTTTAATCCAACCATTCGTTTTCTGTCGCACCTGTCCAATATGTCGCATTAATGGTAAGAAGTATTATATTTATTATTGGTTAACTTTCAGAATAACAATGTTATTAAAAAGAATAAGAGACTTATTATACTCTAAAAATGTTGGTCTTACTTTAAAATGCACTCATTTAGTTGTATTCAGCATTAAAACATATTATATGGCTCTCACAGAAATACATTTTGAAATATTTGACTTTCATGGCTCTCTCAGCCAAATAGGTTCCCGATCCCTGGGTTAGAGTGTCCGCCCTGAGATCAGTAGGTTGTGAGTTCAAACCCCGGCCGACATACCAAGGACTATAAAAATGGCACCCATTACCTCCCTGCTTGGCACTCAGCATCAAGGGTTGGAATTGGGGCTTAAATCACCAAAAATTATTCCCGGCTGTGGCACTGTCGCTGCCCACTGCTCCCCTCACCTTCCAGGAGGTGATCAAGGGATTGGGTCAAAAGCAGAGGACCAATTTTGCCACACCTAGTGTGTGTGTGACAATCATTGGTAATTTGGGCGGTATAGCTCGGTTGGTAGAGCGGCCGTGCCAGCAACTTGAGGGTTGCAGGTTTGATCCCCGCTTCCGCCGTCCTAGTCACTGCCGTTGTGTCCTTGGGCAAGACACGTTACCCACCTGCTCCCAGTGCCACCCACACTGGTTTAAATGTAACTTGGATTTTGGATTTCACTATGTAAAGCGCTTTGAGTCACTAGAGAAAAAGCGCTATATAAATATCATTCACTTCACTTCACTTTAACTTTAACATTTACGAGTGTCTTTGTTAGTAATATTAACTTACAATGGCATTTTTTGTGCATTGTTTCAGTTTCATAAATTCGGCAAATTGCACCGTGGAGTTTACCATGAATTGATTTACGTGGACACCGACTTAAACAAGTTGAAAAGCGTATTCGGGTGTTACCATTTAGAGGTCAATTGTACGGAATATGTACTGAACTGTGCAATCTACTAATAAAAGTTTCAATCAATCAAAAATTTAATTCTCTTTAGGTGATTACAGAGCTAGAGTGTACAGCTAGTGGGTCCATGACGATGACCTCTGTTTTGTTTGATCAGCCGTTTTACTGCCGTGTTACAGTCACCGTTTGGAAACAATGACGGTCTGTAAATAAATATTCCAAAATATTTCTGTGTAAATAACTAATTTCACAACTTATATATCTGCGGCTTATAGTCCTGTGCAGCTAATAAATGGAAAAATGTGTTGCGGCTTATGTACCAATGCGCTCTATAGTCCGTAAAATACGGTATATGCTACCTGGTTGTTGTTTAAGCACGACAAAACTAGTCCTCGATAGTCCCACTCCTTAATGCTTCAGTCGCACGCAGGGTTCTCACAGAAACGCGGCAAAAATGCAACCTTTCTTCTTGAAGGTGCAGTCTAATTGATGTGCCAAGATGATGATGTGTGCTTTTGTGCAGGAGAATGCCGACGCGACACTTGACTAAAGTAAATATATACGCACACGCCCACACACACGCACACACACACACACACACATGCACCCCCACCACCAGGAGTCTTAGAGCCTTAGTCAGCGTCTGTGTGTCCATGCGTGGGCCTGTTCCCTGGCAGTGTAAAGGGGAAACATACCTTCCCATGTGATGTAAGCACCCCTCTGTGTGTGTGTGTGTGTGCGTGTGTGTGTGGATAATTGCAAGCTTGTGCATGTGTGTTACGCTCATTCTTACAGGGTTTACATGCCATTACAGTTTTTCCCAAACGATTACACAATTTATTTGGGCAAAATACACTTCTTTGTTCCTCGACAAATACAAGCTCAGTTCCCTCCTGTGATAATACCAAGTTTCTTTATTTGTAAACTCTCTTAGAACAAAAACAGGATTATTACAAATCATCACTTTGCATTACACCTGGTCAATTATCCCCCATATCCGCCCTTTTTCCATCTTCTTATTCTTTCACACATCCTCTCGCTGATCATCCTCTGCAATATATTCCTCATATCTGTCTTTCCGGAATTAGTTCTTTGTCTGCTCTCTGATATAAATGATTTCCTTCCCTTTGGGACTGTACCTGATTATTTTAACGGCCTCTCCTCACGAAACCCAGTTTAGGAACTATACACTAATTAGAAAGTTTCCTGTCCTATTATTAGCTCCTGAAAGAATTTGCACGGACTAAATACGGAAATTTCCATCCGTCTCTTGCCACAAGCTTACTGAGACCTACTGTGAAGGAACTGCACCATCGAGCATGCACAGTCAGGGGAGGACATGAGTCAACGCGTATGATCTGGAGAAAATATTGGGACATCAAAGGCGCATATGGATATCTGATGGAACAATTACTAATAACTAGAATGTACGAATTCCGTGTGAATGCCCTATGTGCGCAAGCCGCTGAACCACCGATACACGGGAGCGGAACTGGAATGATTGAATGTCCAGGGTGATCGAAGTGTGTGGATGTTGGAACGGTTAGAATCGGTTGAGAAAGGTGGGAAATGGAGAGTTTAGTATATTTCCAATTTAATTTTTAATAGGGGTGATTCCCGGTAATCATGGAATTTTCCAAACTGGGAAACATGCTGGCTTGAGTGTCCAGGGTGAGTGGAGTGTGTGGATGTTGGAACGGTTCAAATCGATTGAGAAACATGGGATATGGAGAGATTTGTATATTGGCCATTCCTTTTCAATGTGGGGAAAATCCTGGTAATTCCGGGTACTCTGAATTTTTGGAACCGGGAAACATGCTGGCTGAATGTCCAGGGTGATCATAGTGTGTGGATGTTAGAACGGTTTGAATCGGTTGAGAAATGTGGTATATGGAGAATTTTGTATATTGCCCATTCATTTTCAACGGGGGTGATTCGTGGTAATCCGAATAATCAGCGAATTTTCCAAACTGGGCATCATGCTGGCTTGAGTGTTCAGGGTGAGTGGAGTGTGTGGATGTTGGAACAGTTTGAATCGGTTGAGAAAGGTGGGATATGGAGAGGTTTGTATATTGCCCATTCCTTTTCAATGTGGGAAAAATACTGGTAATTCCAGGTAATCAGAATTTTTGGAACCAGAAAACATGCTGGCTTGAATGTCCAGGGTGATCATAGTGTGTGGATGTTAGAACGGTTTGAATCGGTTGAGAAATGTGGTATATGGAGAGTTTTGTATATTGCCCATTCATTTTCAATGGGGGTGATTCCTAGTAACCCAAATAATCAGGGAATTTTCCAAACTGGGAATCATGCTGGCTTGAGTGTCCAGGGTGAGTGGAGTGTGTGGATGTTGGAACGGTTCAAATCGATTGAGAAACGTGGGATATGGAGAGATTTGTATATTGCCCATTTTTTTTCAATGTGGGGAAAATCCTGGTATTTCCGGGTACTCTGAATTTTTGGAACCGGGAAACATGCTGGCTTGGGTGTGCAGGGTGATCATAGAGTGTGTATGTTAGAACGGTTTGAATCGGTTGAGAAAGGGGGGATATGGAGAGTATTGTATATTGCCCATTCATTTTCAATGGGGGTGATTCCTGGTAATCCGAATAATCAGGGAATTTTCCTAACTGGGAATCATCCTGGCTTGAGTGTCCAGGGTGAATGGAGTGTGTGGATGTTGGAACGGTTCGAATCGGTTGAGAAACGTGGGATATGGAGAGATTTGTATATTGCCCATTCCTTTTCAATGTGGGAAAAATTCTGGTAATTCCAGGTAATCTGACTTTTTGGAACAGGAAAACATACTGGCTTGAGTAAACAGGGTGAATGGAGTGTGTGGATGTTGGAACGGTTCGAATCGGTTGAGAAATGTGGGATATTGAGAGGTTTGTATATTGCCCATTCCTTTTCAATGTAGGGAAAATCCTGGTAATTCCGGGTACTCTGAATTTTTAGAACAGAAAACCATGCTGGCTTGAATGTCCGGGTGATCGGAGGGTGCGGATGGCGAAATGGTTTAAATTTATATGAGTAATG
This sequence comes from Nerophis ophidion, assembly GCF_033978795.1. Classification (NCBI taxonomy): domain Eukaryota; kingdom Metazoa; phylum Chordata; class Actinopteri; order Syngnathiformes; family Syngnathidae; genus Nerophis; species Nerophis ophidion. The sequence goes on from NC_084634.1 coordinate 14,870,295, forward strand.
TGGGATATGTAGTAGATTGTATATTGCCAATGTATTGTCCATAGGGAGCAAATTTCAGCAAAACCGGAAATTTGGGGAAAGACAAAAACATGTTTTGATATATTGGAAGGGTAGTGTGGGTAGATGGTTGAAAGGTCGGAATCAGGGTTAAAAATGGCGCAACATTTTGAGAATTAATAAATCCAACCAATGAATAGGTTGGTGTTGGAATTTTTGGAATCGGTTGAAAAATGTTGAAATAGTAACAGTTTGAATTCAATCCATCCATCATCTTCCGTTTATCCGAGATCGGGTCGCGGGGGCAGCAGCCTAAGCAGGGAAGCCCAGACTTCCCTATCTCCAGCCACTTCGTCTAGCTCTTCCCGGGGGATCCCGAGGCGTTCCCAGGCCAGCCGGGAGACAGTTTGAATTGAGAATCGGTATTTCGGAATTTTCGGAAATTTTGGGAAAACCGGGAATTTGCACTGGGAAAAAAAAGAGCATTTGTTGTCCTAAGTAAGAGGAATGTTTTGAGGGTGGAATGGTCAAAAATGGTTGAAAAATCTGGACTGCGAAAGCTTTCCAGGAAAAAGTGAAAATAGGGCTTTTGAAAAACAGAATTTTGGGGAATTCCTGGAATTTTTTTTAACTGGGAAAATGGTAGTTTGATTGTCCAAAGTGCGTGCAGTGTGTAGATAGTGGAACAATCCGAATCGGGTAAACTGGGAATTCTGGGTAATCTAGGATTATTTAATCCATGAAGTTGGTACAACTCATTGTTTAGAGGATACAGCATGATGAGTAGAAGTAGAAGTAGAAACATTTAAGTCTCACCTTAAAACTCATTTGTATACTCTAGCCTTTAAATAGACCTCCTTTTTAGACCAGTTGATCTGCCGCTTCTTTTCTTTTTCTCCTCTGTCCCCCCCTTCCTTGTAGAGGGGGTCCGGTCCGATGGCCATGGATGAAGTACTGGCTGTCCAGAGTCGGGACCCAGGATGGACCGCTCGCCTGTGTATCGGTTGGGGACATCTCTACGCTGCTGATCCGACTCCGCTTGGGATGGTTTCTTGTGGACGGGACTCTCGCTGCTGTCTTGGATCCGCTTTGAACTGAACTCTCGTGGCTGTGTTGGATCCACTATGGATTGAACTTTCACAGTATCATGTTAGACCCGCTCGACATCCATTGCTTTTGGTTCCCTGGGGGGGTTGCCCACATTTGTGGTCCTCTCCAAGGTTCTCTTAGTCATCATTGTCACCGACGTCCCACTGGGTGTGAGTTTTCCTTGCCCTTATGTGGGTTTTTCCGAGGATGTCGTAGTCGTAGTGGTTTGTGCAGTCCTTTGAGACATTTGTGATTTAGGGCTATATAAATAATAATTGATTGATTGATTGATTGAATTAATGGCGGGCTTTGATAACAGTTCATGCACCATACTACTCGAATTCTTTGAGTTAGTGTTGTCAAAAATGTTGATAATTTGATACCAAGTTGATACAAACGCACGTAAAACACATTGATACCTGCTTTTTCGGTATCGTCAGTATACCGGATACTTTGCAACACTTTTTTTTCTTGGCGAGCCGCATCAATTCTTGGCTCGTGAGTACGACTGAATCATCGCCGAAGATGAGCCGGCTGTCTTAATAAAAATGATTCAGTGTTTCCATAAATCTACTTCTCAGAAGGAGACTGTCACAAATGCGGATTTGACACTAAATCAATTAATAGAACAAGAAATAAAAATGATTAATTTGGCGTCATCGATAAATTGCCATGTCCGTGTGGGTTTGTTTTTCCTTTCTTTGTCGCTCCTGGACAGGGTGAAAGAGGGTTCACTCTGCGCATTGTCGGCCATCCACAGTCTCTGTCTCTGTGGGCAAAGGCGAGGCCTCGAGCTCAAATGCACGGAGAGCGAGCTTTGTGAGTAGGGACGGGTGCGGAATCCCGTACTTTTTTTGCAACAATGCTACCGAGCACTGGTTTACGTAAAATCCAACGGTGCCATGTAGAGATGTCCGATAATGGCTTTTTTGCCGATAGCCGATATTCCGATATTGTCCAACTCTTAATTACTGATTCCGATATCAACCCATACCGATATATACAGACGTGGAATTAACATATTATTATGCTTAATTTTGATGTGATGCCTCGCTGAAAGCATTAAACAATGTAACAAGGTTTTCCGAAATAAATCATCTCCATCCATCCATTTTCTACCGCTTATTCCCTTTCGGGGTCGCGGGGGTCGCTGGCGCCTATCTCAGCTACAATGGGGCGGAAGGCGGGGTACACCCTAGACAAGTCGCCACCTCATCGCAGGGCCAACACAGATAGACAGACAACATTCACACTCACATTCACACACTAGGGCCAATTTAGTGTTGCCAATCAACCTATCCCCAGGTGCATGTCTTTGGAAGTGGGAGGAAGCCGGAGTACCCGGAGGGAACCCACGCATTCACGGGGAGAACATGCAAACTCCACACAGAAAGATCCTCAGCCTGGAATTGAACCCAGGACTGCAGGACCTTCGTATTGTGAGGCAGACGCACTAACCCCTCTGCCACCGTGAAGCCATAAATCATCTCAAGTTATGGAAAATAAATACCAACATGTCACTGCCATATTTATTATTGAAGTCACAAAGTGCATTATTTTTTTTAACATGCCTCAAAACAGCAACTTGGAATTTGGAACATGCTCTCCCTGAAAGAGCATGAGGAGGTTGAGGTGGGGGTGGGTAGGGTGTAGCAGAACATATTGCAGCGTCCCGGAAGAGTTAGTGCTGCAAGGGGTTCTGGGTATTTGTTCAGTTGTGTTTATGTTGTGTTACGGTGCGGATGTTCTCCCGAAATGTGTTTGTCATTCTTGTTTGGTGTGGGTTCACAGTGTGGCGCATACTTGTACCAGTGTTAAAGTATGCGGCATGGCGTAGTGGGTAGAGCGGCCGTGCCAGAAACCTGAGGGTTGCAGGTTCGCTTCCCACCTATTGACATCCAAAATCGCTGCCGTTGTGTCCTTGGGCAGGACACTTCACCCTTGCCCTCGTTGCCGCTCACACCGGTGAATGAATGATGAGTGAATGATTGATGGTGGTCGGAGGGGCCGTAGGCGCAAACTGGCAGCCACGCGTCCGTCAGTCTACCCCAGGGCAGCTGTGGCTACAATTGTAGCTTACCACCACCAGGTGTGAATGAATGATGGGTTCCCACTGCTCTGTGAGCGCTTTGAGTATCTAACATTAGGAAAGCGCGATATAAATCAAATCCATTATTATTATTATTATTATTATTATAAAGTTGTTTATACGGCCACCCTCAGTGTGACCTGTATGCCTGTTGACCAAGTATGCATGGCATTCATTTCTGTGTGTGAAAAGCCGTATATATTATGTGACTGGGCCGGCACGCAAAGGAAGTGCCTTTAAGATTTATTGTACTTCTCCCTACGTCCGTGTACACAGCGGCGTTTTAAAAAGTCATACATTTTACTTTTTGAAACCGATACCGATAATTTCCGATATTATGTTTTAAAGCATTTATCGGCCGCTAATATCGGCAGTCCCATATTATCGGACATCCCTAGTGCTATTTTACAGTACGTGGGTTGCCGACTCAACTGGCGTATCGCTCTTCAGGACTTGGCGATACGGTCTCAGCCATTTTACCTTTTATATAATGTTGCAATTTTCAATAACAACAAAGTAATTGAATATAAAAACACTCCAAGATAAAGGAAATAGTGCCCCCCAGTGTACGGGAGGCACATGGCGTATGACCAATGCATGGACTCTGGGACTACACATGTAAGTGTGAAAATCCAAAAAAACTAACTATTAGAGAAATCAGACTAATTAAGTGCATGGAAGCGTAGTGAGTGTGTGTAGTCTGTTTGTACACAATCGACAACATGGCGGACGCACAGACTCACAACCCGTCCGGTACACGTTAATGTGAAATAAAAAATGACTATCCTCAAGATTCATTCATTAAAAATATTTACAGCTCCCTGTTGGTATTCAGGAGTCCTATTCATGCTCTTCTTTTGTGCATAACCACCACCGGTTTCCATACGAGGAACGTCCTTGGCACCACCGAAACACCCGAGGCGGGTTCTTACACGGCGCGGGGGCCAATGAGGAGTCGGGCGGATAATGACATCATTTAACAGAGAGTCTATAGGACCGGCCCCTCGAGGCGATTGGTCGCATGAAGAGCGCTCTCGCGGTTACGATGATTAAGGGGCATATGAAGGGCTATCAAAGGAGAGCCCCTTAATGAAAGCGGCGCTCTGAGAGCGCGGGCCGATTTCGGAGCTACCGAGAACGAACGGAAGGAGACCAGATGTAGAGCAGGAGGGGAAGCGAGAAGAGTTAAAGGTCTGAATATTCAGCAGCGTTGTCCAGACTTGCTGACTCTGATTGTTCATGCTCTAAATGCAGCACGAGGCAGGAAGTCAGTGTCGAAGAGCAAAGTAGAAGGGGAGCATGTGTCGGCCAACGCAAACAAATACGGAGAATTCAGTCGACCTGAATGCCTTTTCATGCAAGAATGCAACGCAGCGACTGGAGCTTCCCCGGAGTCACCCTCTCAGGGAAAACTTCTGTCCTCAAAGTACCTTTTCCCTTTTGCCACTCTGTCCACATTCATGTGGGACTCTGTGTTTTCATATTGTGTGTGTGTGTGTCCACCTGGAAACATTTGAAAAGTGAGGCCAGATTTCCATGCCAGTGATGTATATCTCAATATTTTGGTTAGTCGACTCATTTCCAGGCATGTGGAATGTCCACAAAAGCGCGAATTTGTGCGTTTTTAACCATACATTTTTTGCGTCAAAATATTACTTTTGTGTTTTTTTTCGAAATATTGAAGCTTGTAAGGATCGTAGTCGATGGAGGAGATTAAATGACGTTCAGACTTTGTTTCCTTATTAAAGTTAAAGTTAAAGTACCAATGATTGTCACACACACAAGGTGTGGCGAAATTATTCTCTGCATTTGACCCATAGCTCTTGATCACCCCCTGGGAGGTGAGGGGAGCATTGGGCAGCAGCGGTGCCGCGCCCGGGAATCATTTATGGTGATTTAACCCCCAATTACAATCCTTAATGCTGAGTGCCAAGCAGGGAGGTAATGGGTCCCATTTTTATAGTCTGTGGTATGACTCGGCCGAGGTTTGAACTCACAACCTACCGATCTCAGGGCGGACACTCTACCCACTAGGCCACTGAGTATGTGGCCTAGTAGGTAGAGTCAATCGAGCAGTATCTATTAGGGTTGTGAATTTTTGGGCACCACATGATTCGATTCTTGGGGTCAGGATTTGATTCAGAATCAATTCACACTCATTTGTATTTCTTAAACACGTGTTTGCTCCAAGTGTTTGGAAAAGAACCAACCCGGCAAGTCTAAAAGAGTGCAAATGTGCGCAAAACCTAAAAGAGTTAAGCTTTTACCAAGGGCAACAATCTTACAGTATATGAATCTTTCAGCACATAACTGGAAATCTCATGTAAAAAATATACAACATAAAGTAGCAAGAAATACGTCAATAATGAATAAAGCCAAATATGTTCTAGACCAAAAATCACTTTATATTCTCTACTGCGCACTAGTGTTACCATATCTTAGTTACTGTGTAGAAATATGAGGAAATAATTACAAAAGTACACTTCATTCACTAACAGTGTTACAAAAAATATCAGTTAGAATAATACATAATGTTGGATATAGAGAACATACAAACCCTTTATTTATTGAATCAAAGATACTGAAATACCACGACATAGTGGAATTGCAAACAGCTAAAATTATACACAAAGCAAACTATAACCTGCTTCCCAAGAATATACAACAATTCTTCTCAACAAAAGAAGAGAAATAAAATCTTAGAGAAAACTGTAATTTAAAACATTTGTACGCACGTACAACACTTAAGACCTTCAGTGTATCAGTATGTGGAATTAAATTATGGAATGGATTAAGCAAAGCAATCAAACAATGTACTAATATCATCCACTTCAAGAAACTCTTCTAACTGGAAGTGTTTACAAAGCACAAAAAAGAAGAACCAAGATAAACATTCTGATTTTATTCACCCATTCATTCTCAAAATAATCTTACTTATCTCATCGTATGGAATAAAACTTACTTCACCAATTATTTATTTATTTTTTATTGTTATTACTTATGGAGTATACATTGTGAATACATTGAGAACAGGAAGTGAACAAAAGTTTTAGCAACTGTTATGTAATGAAAAGGGGTAGGATTAAATAAGCTCTGCTTCTTCCTACTCCTTTTCGAACATGTTGAAAAGAGGAACTGGAAATTATGATGTATCATGTTGTATGCTTGCATGTTCGAAATAAACTCAAACTCATACACAATGTTGACATTTATAGTTATTGTAAGGTTCAAACACTGATGACATATTAAACAGGACAAGAAGCAAAGAATCAAACAGAGACAGAATTAAATTTGGCTCAATTTGAGGAGAAACGTCTGGTCTGTACTCTTGTACAGTCTCCAGCACGCTCTGCCAAAAGATTGCACGCCTCCTCCTTTTATTTGGATTTTCCCTGACCACGTGGCCACAGCTGTTTCTAAGAAACGAGGGTCATAAACAGTTCACAGAAAAGGTCGTATACAGTTCATAGAAAAGATCGGTTCAGAAAAGAGGTCGTAAAAGAGTTCAAAAAGAGGTTCGTAAAAAAGTTCAAAGAGAGGTCGTCTGGAAATTGAGCAGATCCTGCCTTCTCTCTGCTTTTTAGTTCTTGGGTTAAAACAATATCTTTCTGTTGATTACAATACATGAAAGAAACAGAAACACCTACATGTTGCTTCCCCCCTTACACAGTAGCGTTTTACAGGCCTTCTTCTTGGTAGGTTCAAAGACATGTTTTTGCTTCTCGCCGGGAATTCATTTCAACAAAATGTTTTTGTGATAACTTAGATAAAATTATTCTAACAGTCATGTTTTGATAAACAATCATAAATGAATCTTTCAGCACTAAAACAATGTTGACGTCTATAGTTATATTTTCATAAACATTCATATATGAATCTTTCAGCAGGTACACAATGTTGACATCTATAGTTATATTTTGATAAACAATCATAAATGAGGAGTGTGATCCCACGATTGATCTCACTCCTCAGCCTTCCCAGTAAGGTTTATTCAGGTGTACTGGAGAGGAGGCTACGCCGGATAGTCGAACCTCGGATTCAGGAGGAACAGTTTGGTTTTCGTCCCGGCCCTGGAACTGTGGACCAGCTCTATACTCTCGGCAGGGTTCTTGAGGGTGCATGGGAGTTTGCCCAACCAGTCTACATGTGCTTTGTGGACTTGGAGAAGGCATTCGACCGTGTCCCTCGGGAAGTCCTGCGGGGAGTACTCAGAGAGTATGGGGAACCGGACTGTCTTATTGTGGCGGTCAGCTCCCTGTATGATCAGTGTCAGAGCTTGGTCCGCATTGCTGGCAGTAAGTCGGACACGTTTCCAGTGAGGGTAGGACTCCGCCAAGGCTGTCCTTTGTCACCGATTCGTTTCATAACTTTTATGGACAGAATTTCTAGGCGCAGTCAAGGCATTGAGGGGTTCCGGTTTGGTGGCCGCGGGATTAGGTCGCTGCTTTTTGCAGATGATGTGGTCCTGATGGCTTCATCTGGCCGGGATCTTCAGCTCTCACTGGATCGGCTCGCAGCCGAGTGTGAAGTGACCGGAATGAGAATCAGCACCTCCAAGTCCGAGTCCATGGTTCTCGCCCGGAAAAGGGTGGAGTGCCATCTCCAGGTTGGGGAGGAGACCCTGACCCAAGTGGAGGAGTTCAAGTACCTAGGAGTCTTGTTCACGAGTGGGGGAAGAGTGGATCGTGAGATCGACAGGCGGATCGGTGCGGCGTCTTCAGTAATGCGGACGTTGTATCGATCCGTTGTGGCGAAGATAAGATCACGGGTACAAGCGGCCGAAATGAGTTTCCTCCGCCGTGTGGCGGGGCTCTCCCTTAGAGATAGAGTGAGAAGCTCTGCCATCCGGGAGGAGCTCAAAGTAAAGCCGCTGCTCCTCCACATCGAGAGGAGCCAGATGAGGTGGCTCGGGCATCTGGTCAGGATGCTACCCGAACGCCTCCCTAGGGAGGTGTTTAGGGCACGTCCAACCGGTAGAAGGCCACGGGGAAGACCCAGGACACGTTGGGAAGACTATGTCTCCCGGCTGGCCTGGGAACGCCTCGGGATCCTCCGGGAAGAGCTAGACGAAGTGGTTAGGGAGAGGGAAGTCTGGGCTTCCCTGCTTGGGCTGCTGCCCCCGCGACCTGACCTCGGATAAGCGGAAGATGATGGATGGATGGATGGAATCATAAATGAATCTTTCAGCACATACACAATGTTGACAACTATAGTTATATTGTGATAAAGACAGCAATAATCAATGAATCTTTCAGTACATACACAATGTTGACAACTATAGTTATATTGTGATAAAGACAGCAATAATCAATGAATCTTTCAGTACATACACAATGTTGACATCTATAGTTATATTTTGAGAAAAAATCATAAATTAATCTTTCAGCACGTACACACTGTTGACATCTATTGATATATTGTGATAAAGACAGCAATAATCAATGAATTTTTCAGTACATACACAATGTTGACATCTATAGTTATATGTTGATAGGGACGGGAGAAAACACTACTCATAAACGGCACGTGCAACTACAGCAACAAATATGGCAGTACACGCAAAGTTTAATCATGAAATGCAACCATACCCGAGCAAAAACAATGCATATTTATCCGGTGGAGTCTTGATACCAATTTCCTTGACCCAGCCACACACAAAGAAGTTGGAGACCTCCATGCTTTTAGAAGTTTCATCTGTTTTGTCGTGTAGAAAGATATCTGGAGCACAATAGTTCCATGTGTCTGGGAACGCGACCGACGTATAATCCTTGATATAAGTATAGGATCTATTTCATGGCATAGTTAGTTTAATTGCTCGTGTCTGCTTTTTGTAGGAACAAATGTTTACTCTTATAGTTTGGTTGAGCACCACTGCTTTTCATTTCTGGGAAGGAAACACCTGTCGAAAAACTACCAGAAAGGTCCTTTCAGTTGTCACTCTATGAAAAAAGTTTGGGCGCCACACCTATACAGGTGTGGGGTGTTCGCGAAAAAGCCAAGGTTTATCAGTCTACAAATATTACACTTTTCAAATTTTCTTGTAACCAGACAATATTTTCGGTTTATTAGAGGACATTTTTACCGAACATGTTTGGACTATCACCTGCAGTCTTCTTCAGAAGGGTCACCTGATCGCTGTGACGTGTTGCCTATCAGCTGTTCCTACAGGCGTGGCCAACCAGGCAGACCTGTCTAGTCTACCTTGTTGGCTCTTAAAAACAGTCATACCAGATCATTGCAAAATAAATAACCACATTATGGACTGGGACGACGCACCTATACAGAAAGTAACAAATTCAAACGAAGGATTAAGGCAGGGGTAGGGAACCTGTGGCTCTTTTGATGACTGCATCTGGCTCTCAGATAAATCTTGCCTGGCATTGCTTAACACGATATGTCAGTGTTTTTCAACCTTTTTTGAGCCAAAACAGGTTTTTTTCATTGAAAAAATTCTAGGGCGCACCACCAGCAGAAAACATTAAAAAAAATTAAACTCAGTAGCCGATATTGACAAAGAAAAATGTTCCCGCAATAGCTCTTGTCTCTATGTAGGTGTACTGTCAAGCCGTAACTTATTTTGAGTTTTTTCGGTGTTTTCCTGTGTGACTTGCTCTCTTATTTTGGTGGCTTTTCTTCTTTTGTTGGTATCTTCCTGGAGCAGTTTCATGTCCTCCTTGAATGCTATTCATTGCACCTGCTTGGTTTTTACAACCAAGACTATTTAAGTTGTGCGGACGCACTCCTTCTTTATGTGGACATTGTTGATTGTCATGCCATGTACGGATGTACTTTGTGGACGCCGTCTGCTCCGCACACTGTAAGTCTTTGCTGTCGTCCAGCATTCTGTTTTTTTTACTTTGCAGCAAGTTCATTTTTGTTTTGCTTCAATGCTTTTTCTTAGCGGCACTCGCCTTTTGTTTATTTTTAGTTTAAGTGTTGGATACCTTTTTACCTACATGCTGCCTCTCGCATATTGTGATCACGACATCTACAAAAGCAATTAGCTACCTGCTGCCACCTACTGATATGGAAGAGTATTACACACTTACTCTGCCGAGCTCTAGACAGCACAGACACTCAATAACAGCACATTTTTGAATTATAGTTACAGGTGAAACTACATAATGTCTCCCACGACACACCAGACTGTATCTCATGGCACAGTATAGTGTGCCGCGGCACAGGGGTTGAAAAACACTGCGATAAGTAATGAATAATTCCGCTGGTAATCACAGTGTTAAAAATAACGTTCAAAATATAAAACCTTCTCATGCATTTTAATCCATCAATCAGTTTTCTACCGTTCCTGTTCAAGAAGTCGCATTAATGGTAAGAACTATTTTATTCATTAGCTTCAGAATAACAATGTTATTAAAAAGAAGAAGATACTTATTATATTCTTAAAATGTTAGTCTTACTTAAAAATGCATACATTTATTTGTATTCAGTGTTAAAAATTATTATATGGATTTTTCGGAAATACATTTTATAATATTTTGCTTTCATGGCTCTCATAGCCAAAAAGGTTCCCGACCCCTGGATTAAGGAGACGTTTGTACTAAGGAAGCGGCCGAAGGAAACCATTAATCAGAATGAGGGAGCATTGATGCTCTCGCATTCCTTCCTCCAACCAGGTAGACCTGACAGGTTTGCCTGGTTGGCCACGCCTATCAGAACAGCTGAAAGGTAACTTGTCACAGTGGTCATGTGACCCTTCTGATGAAGACTGCAGGTGACAGTCGAAAAATGTCAAGTAAAAATTCCATCCATCCATTTTCTACCGCTTGTCCCGTTCGTGGCCGCGGGGGGCTGCTGGAGCCTATCTCAGCTGCATTCTGGCGGAAGGCGTAGTACAACCTGGACAAGTCGCCACCTCATCACAGGGCCAACACAGATAGACAACATTCACATTCACACTCACATTCACATACTCGGGCCAATTTAGTGTTGCCAATCAACCTATCCCCAGGTGCATGTTTTTGGAGGTGGGAGGTAGCCGGAGTACCCGGAGGGAACCCACACAGTCACGGGGAGAACATGCAAACTCCACACAGAAAGATCCCGAGCCCGGGATTGAACCCAGGACTACTCAGGACCTTTTGTATTGTGAGGCACATGCACTAACCCTTGTTCCACGGTGCAGCCCAAATTCCATCCAACATACCGAAAATATAGTCCGATTACAATAACATTTGTAAAGTATATGAATAAGAAGACATCATGAACCATTTTGAGCTACAAACAACAGAGTGTGCAGTTAGGGCAACTTGTGTGTTTGTGGTCACTGGTAAGAAGCCGGTTCACCCACAGGAGTCTCGACACAGGCAATGTACCACGGTGTCTGTATTTAGGGTAAACATTCGCGTGGGAGTGTGTGTGCCAACAGATGGACCTTTTTTTCAGTTTATCCAACAAACACTACTGTCACTGCCGTGCACTTGGCACCGGGCAGATGGATACGTCTGAATTTGCTTCCGAGTGCCGGCAAGAACATGCTCCATGGCTGCACGGGGAGCCGGAAATGTCCAAACGGACCTTTTGACGTCATGGTTGTTTTCCTTATAGCTCATGCAAAGAGCTTGAGCATTTTACTTGGAAGGATGCTTTCCCCCCACCCCCTTCCTCAACACATCACCCCCTGGCTAAAGGAATGTAGCAGAAAAAGCGGCCCCAGATAGAAGATCAGAGGCTTTAATGTGAACCACATTGTGTGTTGTTCTCCTGTTGCCCATCTCCTGTGTTCTCTGCACCAGGAGTGAACAGGCTTTGATGACTATCTACAAAGAGAGCCGTAAAGAGTGCCAATTTAATTCAGGTATGTTATCTAAACCCCGATAATTTGGGAATTCAATTCACTCATTGGGGAGCCAGGGGAGCTTGCGGTACTTATCAGCCGTGGCAGCAACCAAGGGGTTCAAGAGCCATCTAATCAATGACCTCATGGGCTTGGGTTATCACATCTCCTTCACGTTCCCTTCATCCTCGTTCATTCCATGTAAGTGCAAGACGCGTGGCCGTAGCCAGGACTTGTCTTAGCCTTGAGTTAGACGCCTAATCACGGCACCATCAAGCCTCGTCTTTAATTCTGTTGGCAGGGGCTGTCAAGCAGCATACGCTTAAAGACGCGGTGACTTTGAATTGTTGCTAATGACCCTAGGACATAAGTAGCCTCTTTCTTCTACACCCACTCACTATTTCCCTTCTTCTCGTCCTCCTGTGTCATTTGCATTTGCAGTCGTGTTCCGTCTTGGTTGTACCTACGCTTTGTATCTCGTGATCAGAAGAATTTAGTCCATGGGTGAGATATAGGATCTGGAAAAAAATTACCTAGGCCCCGTTTACACTAAGCCGGACTAGGTTATCCAGGGTAAATCCCACCTAACATTATCCGTGTCCACACACAACAATGCCACAATTTAAGACCCCCTACCCCTCCGTCCGCCGGCGCAACGCATGTGCCAAAAATGCGCATGTCATAGTCAACTCTAGTGTTGCTTTGTGTAAAAGTTCTTAAATTTAACTTATCTCAATCAATCAATCACTGTTTGTTTATATAGCCCTAAATTACAAGTTTCTCAAAGGGCTGTACAAGCCACAATGACATCCTCAGATCAGATCCCACACCAGGGCAAGGAAAAACTCAACCCAGTGGATGACAATGAAATGTGGGTAATCCCTCCACCCCCCTTTTGGGGCAACCTTTGCAATCTGAACAATATCCAGTGTTGTGGTATTTCAATTAACTGGAATCCAGTGTGCTCTGGAGCCCTATTGTAGTTAAACACACCTGAGCCTTTATAAATTAATCAAATCTTTAATAAACACGTAAAAGTGACAAAGAACATTTTACAACAATCAATCTCGGGATCTAGATATCTGGTCAGCACACTCCCCACTCTTTTGCCTTCACCTTCATTGTCCGTTCCTTTTTGGTGACTTTATTTACCCTGAACCTAGACGTTGATTCCGCGACATACATAGCGGACAATAACTGATAGAGTCTGCTTTGCCAGTCCAAAAGCATTCGCCGTTTTTCAAAGTCTTCCCTCGAAGGCCAGGTACTACAAAACACACGCTACCTTTTTTTATCACATTCATGGGAGCTCGCATTCTCGTCTCTCATTCGACAAATGGAAAAAAGTTTTTCGCTAAGTAGAATCATTGGAAAGTTCTCTTGCCGTCTGAGAAGTGTTGTATCCCAAATAGCTGCAATCGCTCTCCCTAAAGTGTGATTTCCACAAGCGTCTGTACAGACGGAATGAGAAATGTCTGGATGACTCGCCTTCATATTTCCAGTGGTTAGCTCCGAGTTACAAAACCGCTTTATTATGAAGCTGACTGTGGAATGTTATTTCTGGCGTCACTTCCTCTGTGTACTCAGTTTGTGAACGATCAATGAGTCCATACAAAGCTAAAAGCCGGAGAAAGAAGAAATACACGGCGCACTTTACCCCTGTAAAAAATTATCCAAGGAGGGGGACCTTAAAAAATTGTTTAGTGTGGCTGAAACGGGCTTAGGCTGAATAATTATTCGTTTAATGGGTTATCCGCCTTAGTATGGACAAAGCCTTACTCTGTGATTGAAACAAATAACTAACTTACAGATATTTATTGTGCGTTCAATTAAATATGGCTGAAAACTGTATCACAATATAATTGATTTTGTCTCGGTCGATAGTTATTGTTTTTTTTCATGGCCTTTGGAAAATAAGGACCAGGAAAAAAATATATCAAATATAACCATGTTTATTTCAAATGTAACCTCCCTCTGATTATAATCCCCTCAGCTATCAAGTCAGAAATCAAACATAGAAAACAGTCGAACAGTGTAAACAAAATAGTAAAATCCCATTGAATACTTAACTATAAGCTCTTAAAATAAAGGTGCAAAAATAAGGAATGTGTAAACAATGCTTAATCGAGTGCAAATCGTGAAAATAACAGAGAAACCTGAGAAGAGCAATTTTTTTCAGGTTTAGTGCCAGGAAGTTACAGCTACGCTACCTTTAATTTTGGTCTGTTATTCTTATTTAGATGTGGGAAATACTTAATGTTACACAGTAATCATTATTTAAGTATTCTTAGACCAAATTACTATTATTTCATAGGAGCCCATTTGTTGTTTTTTGTCTTTTATTTTTATCTATACAGTCCTGCACTTCAGTTCCTACCTGTTATTTCCCTATGTTGAAAAGAAAAGGTGTACGTGGCTAAGGACTACGACCCTT
>NC_084634.1:14887197-14924697 GCF_033978795.1 Nerophis ophidion
GTCTATTGTGAGCGAATTATGATTCTGAATTTCCCCAAGGGATCAAGTACTTTCTATTATATTCTATTGTAAGACATTTTGCAGACGTGGGTCGGGTAGCTGCAAATTTCACTGTAGTAAGAGTAAAAATAAAAAGTAGTCATCCAAATAACTACCGTATTTTCGGACTGTAGAGCGCACCCACAAAATTTTAGAAGAAAAATTTTCCATATGGTAGTCGCACCGGACTGTAAACCGCAGATATATCCTTTATGAAATAGGGTGTTTACACAGAAATATTTTGTTATTGTTTATTTACATACCTTAATCGTTTACAAATTGCGCTTGTAACACGGCAGTAAAACGGCTGATCAGGCAAAACAGAAGTCATCGTCATGGGCCCACTAGCTGCGGAAGCTAGCTCTCCAATCAGCTAAACAAACTCAATAACTGCACGGTGACATTTTGCTAAATATTTTTTTTATTATTTGTGAAACTGAAACGATACAAAAAGAATGCCGTTGTAAGTTATTATTACTAAAAGGAACACTTGTAAACGTTTTTGCATACTGGCTCATGCTAACGACGCTAGCTTGATTACATTTCGATAGCACGTACAAATACGCATGAAAAAGTCCTACAGACATCACACATGGGACAGTTTAGTAAGTAAGAATTGTTTTAGTTATATTGTAAAACTTAAAAGCACTGCTTGGAGCGATGAATGCAGAATCCATACGAGCAAAAAAAACGCTTTGGAACGATTATTTTTGGTTTACGACATCAAAACGGAAAGTATATATTCAACCCCGAATACTTACAGTGAGCGAACTTGTCCAAAAGATGGCGCCATAGCACAAGCAATAACATACCATTTCAGTCCTCTGCTTGGGTTTTATGCAAACTGTTGAACACAAAACATTCTGGGCATTAGCAGAAAAAAATCATGAATTAGTCGCCCTGTGTTATAAGTCGCAGGTTTCAAAATCTGGGAAAAAAGTAGCAACTTATAGTCTGGAGTTTACGGTACTAAAGTGGGAGTATTCAAAGTACTGAGTAGCTAGTGACATTTATCTAATAGTTATTTGTTTTAATTGGAGGATAAAATACCCTATTTATTATTATTGCACCTAAAAAGTACAACAAAATTAGTTTTTAGCACAAGAATAGACAATTTACAGTTAAAGGGTACACAAAACAGGAGGACTGATGGGTTGCCAACTAGCAGGTAGGAAGGAAAGGTAAACATGGGAGGAGCAAGACCAGGAAACAACCTCAAGCAACAATATCCCTCCCGGAGCACAGCTACCTGGGCGCTGCTCCGTAGTCCATCATATTGCGGGGGTGAAACGTTGAAGACGTGGGATGGGGTGTATGCATGCATATCTGTGTTGTAGTGGTTTTTGTCCATAAGCCTGGAAGTCCCCCGTTTGGCGTTCCCTAACAGAGTCAATATTCCAGGTGTCTTGAAGAAGTGGGAAATTATTTCAGAGTGTCTTTCGCTGCAATGGTTTCACTGGGGTGTTTACAGCATGACCTTGCCAGGGCCAATGCAGAGGGAGCCAAACTGAAGATGAGGAATGTTTCGGTTCTCTCGTTGCTTCCAGTTGTCCGTTCTGGCTTTCAAATTGATCATCATTTTGCCTTGCAGAGTAGAAAACCTTTCCGAGAAGTTATGCAATTTGCGATTCAATAAGAAAATTGCCAAAGTCTGAGTGCCCACAGCTCTGCCCATCCGATCCATCACAACGGGCAGCCGCTGGGCTTGTTGAACAACTGCAATCGTCTTCCCAATTTGTTGATAGACCAGAGCAATGGTCAAACCAATCAGGTAACGATCTATTATCACAGTTCCAATTAGATAGACATCTTTAATGTCTTCCATGGAAGGAATTGCCAGGCACACAACTCTCCACTACTCCAAAGAGTCCCTAATACATCCAGCGGCAACGTCCCGTCAGGACAGGCAAGTTCCCTCCAAACCTTAGCCTCTTGTCGAGAAGATCTTGTCAATCGAGTCGGGAGACCAGTTTATTAATTCCATGTTTGAGATTTTGAAGAATGGTGCAAAAGAGAGGATCTTAGAATGTTAAGACAGGGGAAGTTAAGAGGGGAATATGTTACCATCGTTGAGAGCCAGGCATGAAACAAAGCCCTTTATAAGCCGACATGCTTATAAAATCTACAAAAAGAATTAAATTTAAATGGTTATTTCAACAACTCGGTCTCCTTGGGCGTATCCTTGCTCATCCATATGGACTCGACATTGCCGGAGAGTTGGTGGGCGGCCGAGGGTGGAGTCGGCTGTCTATGTTGCTTTGTTGGGTCTGCTCTTGTCTCTGGCCGTGCGCGCCCCCCCCCCCCCCCCCCCCCCCCCGACCCCAGCAGGCAATGGTGTGGAACACCGCAGAGGCCACCACAGCGTATTTGTTGTTTTTTTGTATTTTGTTGTTGTTGTTTTACTTTTGAGGCCGTGTGTAGAAGTGGCTGGTTGCATCAGCTCTAGGCTTTTGATGTTTTTAATGTCCTTTGTGTTCTTTTATGTTTCCCTCTTACACACGTGTATGTGTGCTATGGCTATGAGTTTTTTTCCCCTTGACTTCAGTCTGGAACCCCTCTCCAGGGCCCCAGGCGTAGATTGAATATATATTTTTTTCACCACCTCCCCTCCCCAGCGTTTACCTGTTTCGCACTTTTTTTGTTAGGGGCTGCCGGAAGTTGGCAGACCCGTCAGCGATCCTGTACTGTCTTCCTGTAATGTTTGTCTGTTCTTGGATGGCATTGTGCTGAAAATCTTAATTTCCCCTCCGGATTATTCAAGTATTTCTGGTGATTCAATATCAATATACTCAGTGGTACTTTAAAATCCGTGATGCACCAAGACCGCAGTCAGTGAAACTTTGACCTCTAATATCTCAAATTTTCCGTCACATTATACGTCACATACGTATCCGCCCTCGGAGCGCAGAGAGGTAGCAGCATGGGTAACGTTAGCTGTAATGCTAGCAGTAATACGAGGAAAAGAAGGTGCGGATCTGGTAACATATGAAGGAAGAATTAATTCCCAAGAAAACAGCAAGGGGTCCATCGTCTGTGGGTGGTTGAGCTTCAAGTGGGAATATGTCAAATAGACAACTTTAATTTGTCAAGTGTGGTGCTAAAGTGTTGCTATAAAAAGTAGCATTACTGCTAATATGTAGCATCATTTGAAAAGTCATCTGCTAGAGAATGAAGAGTGCTTACTCAGCATGTCAACATCTCCATTCGGTGCCACACGCCCACACCATCAAAATGCTGAGGCAAACATTTCCAAATCAACAACATATGAAAAAAACAGTCAACAACAAAAGGAGATAACGTCCGCAGTTTTGATTGATTGAGTGATTGAAACTTTTACTAGTTGATTGCACAGTTCAGCACATATTCCGTACAATTGACCACTAAATGCTATCAATCAATCAATCAATCAATATTTATTTGTATAGCCCTAAATCACTAGTGTCTCGAAGGGCTGCACAAACCACAACGACATCCTCGGTAGAGCCCACATGAGGGCAAGGAAAACTCACACCCAGTGGGACGTCGGTGACAGTGACATTGATGAGTATGTAAAACCTTGGAGAGGACCGCTTATGTGACGACCACCCCCCCCCTCCCCCCTCCCCCCGCAGGGCATAGTTCAGTTCTTAGTGAGGTTATCAATAGCTGTGTAAGACCACAGCTATCAATTATAGTCTGGAGTGCCACACACGGTGGGTCCGATGGGGTATTCATATGGATATTAAAGTCCCCTATTATAATGATATTATCGGCGTGCGTCACTAGATCAGCAACGAAGTCTGAGAATTCATTGATAAAGTCCGAATAGGGCCCTGGGGGGGCGTAGATAACAGCCAGGTATAGAGGCAGCGGTGTGACAGACCTCATAGTAAACACCTCAAACGATTTATATTTATTATTTAGGTTAGGACTAAGGTTAGAGTTTTTGTTGTATATTAGTGCAACCCCCTCACCCCTTGTTCTAATTTAGCTGACTCCTCACCCAGACTAGCAGGCTCGCCGTCTTTGATTTCAATCCAGCTTCAGGATGGAAGGAAGCGGTGTTCTGTGGGGATTAGCTTTTTGCTTTGTTGTTAGCCCCGCTCGGCATCCGCGCTTCTGTTACCGATCCCACCGCTTACGTGTCTTCAGTCGACGCCCCCCGCTGGTACTATACTCCACTGCTTCACAGGTCGCTGGATGTAGCCGGCGAAGTATTCCTATGCTAGCTAGGTGGTCCAATAATACACACATCTTTTAGTCCAAAACAGCCCAATCTATCCACATCCAGAATTGTCTGGCAGTAGTAAGTGATCATGGAGTGTCCACGCTGTAAGCCAGCCTTGAAATTTGCAGAATTGTCCGGGATTTTTGCCAAATGTTCCATTTCTACCAAGAGCTTCTGCAAGCCGCAGCCCGTCCGGGCGCCGCTATCCTTGGAAGATGTTAACACCCAAATAAGTTTTTCAAATTGTTTAAGTCGGGGTCTACGTTAATCAATTCATGGTAATGGCAGTAAACTACCACATTGCAAAGGACATACACTATTTGATTTCCTATTATGCAGCTCATTTTTATTTGACACTTATTGAGATATCTTGTGACATCATGCACAAAAGTGCATTTTATTTGTTTTAAACTATTGTAGTGGCCTTCTGTACAAAAAGTGCACTTTAATTTAGTGTTGTTTTGATATGTCATCTTAGTGACATCATGCACAAAAGTGCACTCATAGCTTGTTTTAAAAATGTCTCTGACAATGTTGCACTTTCAGTTTTGGAAATGACATGAATGTTTGTGCACTGCTTAATAACTGTTTAATAAATACAGTTTTGGTCAATTGATTTAGTTGTGATTCCCCTGTCTGCATGAGAGTTTAAATTGAGTATATATTCATGCAGTATGAACAAGAATGTTTTAATGTAGACACATAGCCAGTTTTACTGCTGGAGGTATATGTCCATCCATCCATCCATCCATCCATCTTCTTCCGCTTATCCGAGGTCGGGTCGCGGGGGCAGCAGCCTAAGCAGGGAAGCCCAGACTCTCCTCTCCCCCAGCCACTTCATCCAGCTGTTCCCGGGGAATCCTGAAGCGGACCCTTATCTCTCCTGCTTGCCTCTTTGTTTTGTCTTGTCTTTATATGTGCTTTGCTATGGAGGTTTTTTCTCACTCCGAACTGGCCCCCTTAGGAGCCCAGTCCTGGATTGTATTTTTTTACTCATCCTTCCCCAGCGTTTACCTTTTTCTTATCTTTTACGGGACGCCTTATGGCGACCCATCAGCGTTCTTGTTCTGTAACCCTGTACACTGCTTGTTTGTCTAATCTTGAACAGGTTTGTGCTGAGAACAAAGTTTCGTTGTACTTGTTGCTATGACGATAAAGACCTACCTACCCAGGTCAGCCGTTAGACATGTCTTGGGTCTTCCATGCCTGAACCACCTCATCTGGCTCCTCTCGATGTGGAGGAGCAGCGGCTTTACCTTGAGCTCCTCCCGGATGGCAGAGCTTCTCACCCTATCTCTAAGGGAGAGCCCCGCCACCCGGCGGAGGAAACTCATTTCGGCCGCTTGTACCCCGTCATCTCGTCCTTTCGGTCATGACCCAAAGCTCATGACTATAGGTGAGGATGGGAATGTAGATTGACCAGTAAATTGAGAGCTTTGCCTTCCGGCTCAGCTCCTTCTTCACCACAACGGATCGATACAGCGTCCGCATTACTGAAGACGTGACACCGATCCGCCTGTCGATCTCACGATCAACTCTTCCCTCACTCGTGAACAAGACTCCGAGGTACTTGAACTCCTCCACTTGGGGCAGGGTCTCCTCCCCAACCCGAAGATGGCACTCCACCCTTTTCCGGGAGAGAACCATGGACTCAGTGCTGATTCTCATCCCTGTCGCTTCACACTCAGCTGCGAACCGATCCAGTGAGAGCTAAAGATCCTTGCCAAATGAAGCCATCAGGACCACATCATCTGCAAAAAGCAGATACCTATTTCTGCAGCCACCAAACCGGATCCCCTCAACGCCTTGACTGCGCCTAGAAATGAAGAGTGATTATATGTATGAAGTGTTAATTCAAGGCTAAGGCAAAATATCGAGATATGTATCGTGTATCGCGGTGTCTGCAAAATGTACGAAAGTGCAGGCTCATTGAGCTTGGAGGACATGCTTGTATAAAACCCTTCCTGTGGTTGTGGCCCCGTTTTTATTTATTTATTTATTTATTTGGAGTCTGACAAACTGTGGGCCAGTGGCTGAGAGCCTGTGCTGCTGTTTATTTAAGATAAGTCAAGAAGCAGAGGGGGGAAAGAAAAGAGGGACACAAACAGTCACAGAGTCCTGCTCATTTATTTGAAAAAAAAAAAAACATTTTGAAGATAAAAAAAAAAATGCTGTTTATCTCACAGCTTCCTCAGTGTGGGGATCCTGATCACGGCCACTTCTTCATAGACCTTCGCCAAGCCTTTCTCCAGGCGTTTTCCTGACCTGCACCTCTTACAGGCTGCTATCAAAGCTCTTGTGGCTGTGCACTGTGTTGCTTTGATATCTTATAGCGCTGGTGTGGAGTGGTCTTTCTTAGTCCCTCATCCCGTCTCACTCCGCTTTTCCCCCCGATTTTGTAAAAAGAGCGCCGACTGACAACGGGGATCGGCTGGCAGTTAGGGAGAAGATGCCTCAAGAGAGAGAGGGAAGGGCCAGACTTTGAAGAGGTGTCCTTCATGGCAGGCGTGCGTTTTCATTGTTGAATCTGATCTATTAAGGCAGCAAGATTCATGACAAACAGAGGAATATACCTTATTTTTTGGACTATAGAGTGACCACTGTTTGGGGACGGCGTGGAGTGGCGCTGTTGGGAGGGCAACCTGAGGGTTCCTGATTCGATCCCCAGCTTCTACCAACCGAGTCACGTCTGTTGTGTCCTTGAGCAAGCCACTTCATCCTTTGCTCCTGACGGGTCGTGGTTAGGGCCTTGCATGGTAGCTCTTGCCATCATCCATTTACTACCGCTTGTCCCTTTTAGGTTCCCGGGGTCGCTGGAGCCTATCTCAATCAATCCAATCCACTTTATTTATATAGCACATTTAAACAACAATAACGTTTCCAAAGTGCTGCACAGCCATGTTAAAAACAATATTAAAAAAACAATATTATGCTCCACCAATGACTGAATAAGAACAAAAAATAAATAAATACAAAACCAATATAAAAAAAACAGTATAAAAACAAATATGATTAAAAACAATTTTAAAGGCTAAAGTCAATTAAAACAGCAAAATAGAAATCAAAGTGTATAAAAACCCAGAGGACAACAGAGGACCACACAACTCACGTAATGTTAAAAGCCCAAAAATAAAAGTGGGTCTTTAGACCTGCATTCGGGCGGAAGGCAGGGTACACCCTGGACAAGTCGCCAACTCATCGCAGGGCCAACACGGATAGACAAAATTCACACTCAGATTCACACACTAAGGCCAATTTAGTGTTGCCAATCAACCTATCCCCAGGTGCATGTCTTTGGAGGTGGGAGGAAGCCGGAGTACCGGGAGGGAACCTCACGAGGTCACAGGGAGAACATGCAAACTCCACACAGAAAGATCCTGAGCCCGGGATTGAACTCAGGACCTTTGTATTGTGAGGCAATGTGTGTGTGAATGGGTGAATGTGGAAATAGTGTCAAAGCGCTTTGAGTACCTTGAAGGTAGAAAAGCGCCATACAAGTATACCAACCCATTTACTATTTAAAGCCGCACCATTTTTTTATATTAGTCGCACCAGACTATAAGCCACAGATATTTACGTTGCAAAACGAGTTATTTACACAGAAATGTTTTGTAAATGTTTACAAAATTGTATTTACAACTACAGTAGCAATGTATTTTTTACGTGTTGATATCAAAGTATTGAAACCCTATTGTTTGCACACATTGGTATTTTTATCCACCGCTTGCTTGGCACTCAGCATCAAGGGTTGGAAATGGTGGGTTGAATCACCAAAATGATTCCCGAGCGCCGCCGCCGGTTAGTGCTCACAGCTCCCCTCACCTCCCAGGGGGTGGAACAAGGGGATGGGTCAAATGCAGAGGGTAATTTCACCACACCTAGTGTGTGTGTGACTATCAGTGCTACTTTAACTTAAACTTTAACTTTACCACATTAAATGTATTTTCCTAATGCCGTGTCTACAACAGACACCCTTCTCTGCTTCTCCTTCGACTCAAAATGTGCACATTAATGATTTAGTATTACCCTATTTTCTGGACTATTGGGTGCACCGGTAAATAAGTCACACCACTACATTTTAGAAGAAAAAAAATATGTTTCCATATATTAGCCGCACCGCCATTTAAATCGCAGATATAACTGTTATTTCTTAATGGTGTCTGTAACATGGCAGTAAAACGACTGTTCAAATAAAACAGAAGTCATCGTCATGGACCAACTAACTGCGGAAGCTAGCTCTCCAATGAGCCAAACAGACTCAATAACTCCACGGTGACGTTTTAGGGTATTTATTGAGGAATTTGTGAAATTTAAACAATACACACAAAATGTAATTGTAAGTTAATAATACTATCAAACACTATTATTCTGGCAAATCTAGAAAATCTGTAGAATCAAATTTAAATCTTATTTCAAAGTCTTTTGAATTTATTTTAAAATTTTTGTTCTGAAAATCTAGAAGAAATAATGATTTGTCTTTGTTAGAAATATAGCTTGGTCCAATTTGTTATATATTCTAACCAAGTGCATATTGGATTTTAACCTATTTAAAACATGAACATTCTACAATTAATCTCAATCAGGAAAAATTACTAATGATGTTCCATAAATTATTTTTTTAGTTTTTTCAAAAGATTCGAATTAGCTAGTTTTTATCTTAATTTTTTTCGGTTGAATTTTGAATTTAAAGAGTTAAATTGAAGATAAACTATGTTTCAAAATTTAATTTCTTAATTTTTCCCGTTTTCCTCCTCTTTTAAACCTTTCAATTAAGTGTTTTTTTTTCATCATCTATTCCCTACAAAAAACCTTCCGTAAAGGAAAAAAAATGGACAACGGAATGACAGACAGAAATACCAATTTTTTTAATATATATATAGATTTATTTATTAAAGGTAAACTGAGCAAATTGGCTATTTCTGGCAATTTATTTAAGTGTGTATCAAACTGGTTGGTAGCACTTCGCATTAATCAGTACCCAGAAGTAGCTCTTGGTTTCAAAAGGTTGGTGACCCTGGTCTACAGGAACCTACCACATAGCAAAGGACATACACTATTTGATTTCCTATTATGCAGCTCATTTTTATTTGACACTTATTGAAATATCTGTGCAAAATCATGCACATAAGTTCACTTTATTTGTTTTAAACTATTGTAGTGGTATCCTGTACAAAAAGTGCACTTTAATTTAGTGTTCTTTTGATATGTCATCTTAGTGACATCATGCACAAAAGTGCACTAATAGTTTGTTTTAAAATGTCTGACAATCTTGCACTTTCTGGTTTGGAAATGACATGAATGTTTGTGCCACTGCCTTAATAACTGTTTAATAAATACAGACAACCTTTGTCGACAATTTCGACTAATCGTTGCACCCTTATAGATACAAAAATCTGTTGAAACAAATATTGACGTTGTACTACTTGACCAGTCTTTTATGTGCCGTGTGTGTCCTAAAAAGTTACAGTAAGCCTGTTATTATCCCTCAAACTTTGATTTAAAAAACTAACAAGCAGCACATCTTGAAAAAATTTAAAAATACAATTGTTTTTACTTGAGGCAATTCCAAAATTTATGTGTGGCATTGTTGTACTGAATAAATGAATGAATGAATGAAATTTGTTTGGTCACATAATCAACCATTTTGTGTGATCAATTTAACAGCACAGATTGTACATATTAGCAATCATTTACACACACACACACACACACACACACACACACACACACACACACACACACACACACACACACACACACACACACACACACACACACACACACACACACACACACAGAAGGAATAGGCTAAAGCCCAGGCTTATAATTGCCTATCCTATTGATTCACTGAAAATTAGATTGCCTGGAACATCGTTCAAAAAATCAATCGGATGAAAGTAATCGTTTTGATATTTTATAATTTTCCATTATTTCACCTTTCAAGGCTTTCTTAAACCTTAAAGGCCTACTGAAACCCACTACTACCCACCACACAGTCTGATAGTTTATATATCAATGATGAAATATTAACATTGCAACACATGCCAATACGCCTTTTTAGTTCACTAAATTGCAATTTTAAATTTCCCGGGAGTTTTGTCTGAAAACGTTGTGGAAATGATGACGTGTACGCAAGACGTCACGGGTTTTAAGGAAATATGAGCGCTGCACACACCACACACAGCTAAAAGTCGTCTGCTTTAACCGCATAATTACACAGTATTTTGGACATCTGTGTAGCTGAATCTTTTGCAATTTGTTCAATTAAAATTGGAGAAGTCAAAGTAGAAAGATGTAGGTGGGCAGCTTTAGCCTTTAGCCACACAAACACACGGTGATTCCTTGTTTAAAATTCTTGGAGGTGAAACTTTACTATGGATCAGAGCCCGGTCAAGCGAACATGAATCATGACCGAATGTCAACCAGCAGGTTTCGGTGAGAAAATTCTGGTAAAAAGTTGCTTCTTACTGGATATCAGCTGAGCTTGTGCCGTCCATAGCTTCGTCGACTCCCCTGAGACACTGCCCGTCAAAACACCCGTGGACACACCCCTCCGACTATCAGGTACTATTAAACTCACTAAAACACTAGCAATACAATAGAAATATAAGGGATTCCCAGAATTATCCTAGTAAATGTGTCTAAAAACATCGGAATCCGTCCCAATGCAATCGCGTTTTTTTTTTACTTTTTTTTTTTTTCCTAGTCCGTCGCTATCAATATCCTCAAACACAAATTTTTCATCCTCGCTCAAATTAATGGGGAAATTGTCGTGTAGTCGGTCCGAATAGCACTTTTTGTTGGAGGCTCCCATTCAAAACAATGTGAATATGTGAGGAGCCATCAATATGCGACGTCATCGTCGGCGACTTCCGGTAGAAACAGGGCTTTTCCTCTTAGCACCGAAAGTTGTGAACTTTATCGTGGATGTTCTTTACTAAATCCTTTCAGCAAAAATATGGCAATATCCGCGAAATGATCAAGTATGACACATAGAATGGACCTGCTATTCCCCGTTTAAATAGAAAATCTCTTTTCAGTAGGCCTTTGAAGGCCTACTGAAACCCGCTACTACCGACAGTCTGATAGTTTATATATCAATGATGAAATATTAACATTGCAACACATGCAATACGGCCTTTTAGTTTACTAAATTGCAATTTTAAATTTCCCATTAGTTCCTGTTCGTACTTCTTTTTTTGTTTTGTCATCTTGATTACTCATTGTGTTCACCTGTCTCTAATTAGTGCTCGCCCACTCACCTGCTTCCTTAGCACTAATCAGAGGCAGTATTTAAGTTCGTCTTTGCCAGTCAGTCGGCCTGGCGTCATTGTTCTTTTAATACTCTGTTCATGCTAGTTGTCTTTTACCGCCAAAGTTCATGCTGCTCCTTCATGCCATAGATTCATGCTCATTTTCCTGTCAAGTAAGTTTTGTTTATTGTCCATAGTTTGTGTCTCCGCCTTGTGCACACCATTTGTTTGTACTTTGTTAGTGTTAAAATTAAAACATATTTTCACCTGCACGCCATGTCCCGAGTAGTCCGTCTGCTTTCCTGGGAGAACGACCCCGTAGCAAGCTGCGACCCCCCCCCTTCTTGACAATATGTTAAATATGGAAAAAATAAAATGATAATATAACTGTCACACCTGGACTTGGATTTGTTTTGTTTCTTCCACGCAAAGGATGATTGGCACGAGCCAGACGGGAATTCAGGCACATATTTGTTTATTTAAACACTATAATGAAAAACAAACAAACTAAGGACGCTCACAAGGAGGTACAGAACTTGGCTACAAAATACAAACAGGAAAACAAAAACACTTGCACGATGGCATGAATGAACAATGGATATAAAACAAAAGGACTTAGCACAAAAATATTTAACTGTGACTATATAGAACAACTTACATGACATGGAACTATGGACGAGGCATGAAGGAAGTGCAGCAAGGGTAGCGTGTGTGCGTGAAGGCATGAAGGCAAGCAGGCAAGCACGCAAGCAAGCAAACAGGCAAAGTTCCCAGAACGATGAACAGAAAGCAAATGACTTAAGTAGTAACAGTGGTAATGAGGGACAGGGCTTGACTAGGATGGCGAGGTGAAAATCAATGGGTTGGCATGGAAACAAACAAAACCAGGAAATGCAAAACGTGAAGCCAAAGTCCAAAAACAAAACAAAACTTGACAAAACATGAACCTTGCTTAACAGGCATGACAATAACATATGCAGACATTTCTTATTCAGCATGTGTTTTACTCTATAAAGCAGTGGTTCTCGAATGGGGGTACGCGTACCCCTGGGGGTACTTGAAGGTATGCCAAGGGGTAGGTGAGATTTTTCAAAAATATTATAAAAATAGCAACAATTCAAAAATATTTTATAAATATATTTATTGAATAATACTTCGACAAAATATGAATGTAAGTTCATAAACTGTAAAAAGAAATGCAACAATGCAATATTCAATGTTGACAGCTAGATTATTTGTGGACATGTTCCATAAATATTGATGTTAAAGATTTCTTTTTTTGTGAAGAAATGTTTAGAATTAAGTTCATGAATCCAGATGGATCTCTAGTACAATCCCCAAAGAGGGAACTTTAAGTTCATGATTACTTATATGTGTAAAAATCTTTATTTATAATTGAATCACTTGTTTTTTTTTCAACAAGTTTTTAGTTATTTTTATATCTTTTTTTCCAAATAGTTCAAGAAAGACCACTACATATGAGCAATATTTTGCACTGTTATACATTTTAATAAATCAGAAATTGATGAAAAAGTGCTGTATTTTACTTCTTTATCTCCTTTTTTCAACCAAAAATGTTTTGCTCTGATTAGGGGGTACTTGAATTAAAGAAAATGTTCACAGGGGGTACATCGCTGGAAAAAAGGTTGAGAACCACTGCTATAAAGAATAGCAATGGATTTGGATATTTTCCCTTTATTTATTCAATCTGCGGTTTCCAACATACCGGTAATTCTTGATCAATTATCATTCCCAAGAACTTAGTGTCATATACTCTATCAATTTCCACTTGATTTAATTTTAATTTTGCTTCACAATTTGTACTTGCACCACTAAACAACATAAATTTTGTTTTTTTTAATCATCTAATGATAACTTAATAAAATCAAACCATTTTTTTTAGCTGAAGCAACACAACCTCGATTATCCTCAACACTTCCTTCAAGTCAAATACTATGAATGTATGGGAAACACTGCTCTATGCTATTTATTTCAGTCTCAACCTCTACTATCGCCTCGCCAAACAGTTCCTGCGGGCACTTTCCCTGATGGATCGGTAAAAGCATGTCTTGTGAAACCAAACATCTGGCAAGCCAGGTTAATAAGTGCAGTCCTGACTTGTTTTACCTACGCACGCCTGGTTTTTTACGAGCTACTTGCTTCTACTAGTAAATGAACAAGCATATTGATACTGTATCACTCCCAGGTCTGTGGCACTCTCGCCGTTTCGTGTAGAGCATGGGTGTCAAACTCTGGCCTGCGGGCCAAAACTGGCCCGCCGTGTAATTTCATTTGGCCCTTGAAGCAATATCAAATTAACATTAGAGCTGGCCCGCTGCTGTAACACCGCATTCACCGCTAATACTCGTCAACCCTCCCAATTTTCCCGGGAGACTCCCGAAGTTCAGTGCCCCTCCCGAATCTCTCCCGATTTCCACCCGGATAATAATATTGGGGGCGGGCCGTAAAAGCACTGCTTTTGGCATTGTCTACATGTCGCCACGTCCGATTTTCTTCCATAAAAACAGCGTGCCGGCCCACTCACATTATATGCGGCTCATACACACACACAAGTGTATGCAAGGCATACTTGGTCAACAGCCATACAGGTCACACTGAGGGTGGCCGTATAAAGAAGGTTAACACTGTTACAAATATGCGCCACACTGTGAACCCACAGCAAACAAGAATGACAAACACATTTTTGGAGAACATCCGCACCGTAACACAACATAAACACAACCGGACAAATACCCAGAACCCCTTGCATCACTAACTCTTCCGGGACGCTACAATATACACCCCCGCTACCACCAAACCCCGCCCCAACTCAAATCCGCCGCCGAAAAAAGGCATTAAATTTGTGTTTTTATTTTATTTGATATGCCATTGATATTTTTTTATTATTATTATTTGAAACTGGATTTTGCATGTCACTATAAAGTTAAAAAAGCCTTGCTTGGTCAATATTAAATGCAAAACTTTTTTGGGTCCCTATTAAAGGGTTCATTTGTTCAACCTCGGCCCGCGACTTTGTTCAGTTTTAAATTTTGGCCCACTCTGTATTTGAGTTTGACACCCCTGGTTTAGAAGATGAGAAAAGTTCTCCCGCGGCTTAAGCCTGCGAAGCAACTTTTTGACATGCATACTCCATACGCTCAAAATTAATTTGGAACACGATAATCTGAAGTTTAAGGGTAGGTTACATGATATAAGTGTTTCTTGACAAATAGCGGCTTATCTGTCCGCCCAGCCCTCATGTACGCTGCCTTAGCTGGTTGCCTGGCAACCGGGCATGGGAGGAATGCTTATGCAGATCCCTAGTACAAAATGAGTTAAAAACAAATAAAACGGTTAAAATAGCTTTCCAAGGCTTTAATGATTATTCACTGAAGGTCACTAATTTTAGATGCTGAAATGTCGATTTGAAATGATAAAACAGTGTATCTGTGCTACTCGCACATAGCCAGAGTCGCCCAATTACAGAGCATTCTAACGCCCTTTTTTAATGCTCTTCCTAAAAATTGCCACAAATTTCAGCGGCACGTGCCCTGACGGAGACCAGAAGGCGGGCTCACATTACACCAGTTTTAAAATCTCTGCATTGGCTCCCCAAGTGCTTCAGTATCAATTTTACGGTTCTTCTTATGGTTTATAAATGTATTTTTTTTTTATGGTATTGGGCCTTCTTAGTTCTCCGATTTGTTTTTACACTTTGAACCTTCGGCTTGTGTCCTAATTATTCCAAAACCCAGGACACAAAGACACGGGATGTCCTCTTTCATTGACTATTTTCCTATTTACACCTTGGCGGGGGATCTCAGGGCTACTGAGAATGTTCATGTTTTTAAGAGCAGGCTTAAGAACCATGTTTTTAAATTGGTTTTCATCTAATATTTATTAATTTCATTAAAGTCATTTACTTTTATCTTATTAGCTATGCTCGATTTATTTGAGTTGTATATATATTTATCTTCATGATATGTTTTACTTGTATTTTATATTTGGTTATAACTCATGTTTCTTACTATTTTAAATGTTTTATTATTTTTACTTACCAGCCTTCCCCTGCATTAGGGGTTATCGGCCATGGTTCCGGGAGTACTTTGTGTCAGCGTCTTGGTGGCCATGGTCTGGTGACATCCTGGTGCAGACGGCTCCAGTGATAGTGTTTACTCACCTGGCTCCTCTGTATTCAGCCATGCAGTCATTTGTGCGTGTGATGATGGTAGATCTCGGTCATCGGGGTATTCTTTTTTTAAGTCTGTAAATCATTTTGTGGTTCGTTTCCTTAATGTATGAAACAGGCATCGTAATTAGAGTTCAGTGTTTCCCCTAGAATATTTTTTACTTAAGGTGGTGTCTCTCCAGGGGAAGGCGCCGTTGCCCGGAACAGGCGGACGGACGGGGAAGGGGCTGTAAGGATACGTGTAATTTGGCATGTCACCACCACCACGTCTCCATCTCATTGCTGCAATAGACTACAGACTATGGTGAAGTAGGCCTGTCTCGTCGCGTGAAGAAGCCTACAATTTTTGTTTGTGTTTTCCGCTGCGTATGCTGAATGGCAATATACGATATATATCTCAATATTTTATCTTTAAGGTAAAAAAAACACACAAAACAGTCCTAGTTACCTCACATACTAAGTATGTCATTATTTTGACTTAGTAAATATTGACTTACAGAGACAAAATAATGACTTACTGTCAATAAGCGTTTGCATTAAGCGTTTGAAAAAAAAGAGTTAAAAGATGGGCCACATGCTGACAAACGCTCAACTCAACATGCTTAATGTATTACATCATTTGGGAAGCCTGTAGTTGATTTTTGTTATGTAAATGTTATGTTTTTATCAACACGTGATAGCAGGGACCCTGCCATTCAAAACTAGGCTGCTACATTACTAATGATTAATGTAACTATAGCTGAACAAATAGTACAATAGCAATAATAATAGTAATTAATAAAGTCAAATACAAATAAGGCATTAAGAGAAGTATCCTACACTTCTCTTTTGTAAAGTAAATCTGAACAGTCGATTTGGGGATCTACATAAACTATATGATTTGCCTGAGAAGCTGGACAGGACAAAAAACAAATATATATATATATATATATATATATATATATATATATATATATGTATATATTTATTTAAAAAAAAAAAAAATTATTTATCTTTTTACTCCACAACGATCCGTTGTGGTGAAGAAGGAGCTAAGCCGGAAGGCAAAGCTCTCAATTTACCGGTTGATCTACGTCCCCATCCTCACCTATGGTCATGAGCTTTGGGTCATGACCAAAAGGATAAGATCACGGGTACAAGCGGCCAAAATGAGTTTCCTCCGCCGGGTGGCGGGGCTCTCCCTTAAAGATAGGGTGAGAAGCTCTGCTTTCCGGGAGGAACTCAAAGTAAAGCCGCTGCTCCTCTACATCGAGAGGAGCCAGATGAGGTGGCTCGGGCATCTGGTCAGGATGCCACCCGAACGCCTCCCTAGGGAGGTGTTTAGGGCACGTCCAACCGGTAGGAGGCCACGGGGAAGACCCAGGACACGTTCGCAAGACTATGTCTCCCGGCTGGCCTTGGAACGCCTCGGGATCCCCCGGGAAGAGCCAGACGAAGTGACTGGGGAGAGGGAAGTCTGGGCTTCCCTGCTTAGGCTGCTGCCCCCGTGACCCGACCTCGGATAAGCGGAAGATGATGGATGGATGGATGGATGTTGATTTATTTATTTTTTTAAGACTAGTTTAGGCGGTGGCTCTTTGTCAAGGCGGCCGCCTTAACAACAAAGCCCTGCGGGGAACCCTGAAGTTTGATTGATTGCCAACAAAATGCATGAACCTGGTGATTTGATGCTTTGGCATTGTTTAAGACGTGTATCCAGAATTGTTTCAACATCCGTAAAGGGGCAAAAGAGGAAAATCTTCATAGGCTCCCCCGTAGTTATTGAGAAAAGACGGCACGAGCTGAGTGTTGGTGCCCAGTGTGCACTGCGTATAGTCATTTTCCGTGTTTGCTTTTTTCTAGTCTGACTGGAGAGCTGCGTCCCTGCAGCACAAACACAAACCCCGCGGAGTCGGGGCGGTCACCTTCAAGTGTCCACTTTGAAAAACGCAGTTTGTGCGCGGCCGGTCTCCATCTTCTGTGGCGGAGGGCGAGCGTGACTTTCACGTCTGCCGGATGCCGATGAATCACACCGAGCTTACTCTGTGTTTGCCTGACGCAAAATGTCTGTTTGCCTTGTCGGCTAGCCTACTTTGGAGCGCAGGGGCTGTGTGTGTCTGCGTGTGTCGCCTTGGTTTATTCACTGGCCGTATTTGACTTTCTCCCAATGTACATGGCATGTCGTGTCTGAGATATATGCCCCCAAGGGAGTGGATTTAAGTGCTCTGCAGCACTGGTGTGGCCCTCCAACGTTTGCACTTCACTTCCTTCACATATACTTTGAAGCACGTCCTCATTACCTTCTTGTTTGTCCGCGACATAAAAAGGATCGATGTTAAATATGCTTCAACATTTCCTGCGGAGACTATGAGCGCAATTTACCGCTGAGTTTTTTGTCCTACCCCGACTGCTACAGCTGCACTTTGTGCATGGTTGGTTTTATCTTCGTTTTAAACTCTTAATCATGTCTGGACCAATTCCAACTCATCTTTAACAGCGAAGTACCACACATTTGGACACATTTTCAAATATATATTTCATTTTTTTATGTTTCATTAGCACGTTACCCACTAGAACAGGGGTCACCAACCTTTTTGAAACCAAGAGCTACTTCTTGGGTACTGAGAAAAATCACAAGACTACTTCATCTCTACAGAACTGTTTCATGAGGGGTTCCCTCAATCATCAGGAGATTTTAATGGAAGCATTCACATACAATGGTTTATATAGGGGACAGAGTGGGTGGGTACAGGCAGGCGTAGGGGCGTGGTGATGGGCTCATGTGTTACCTAGGAGGTGTTTCCGTCTGTGGCGGCATGTTGAAATTATTCCACTGCGCTTGTTGAGGGATGACAGGTCTGAATGATATATAATAAATATATATATATATATATATATATATATATATATATATATATATGTATATATATATATATATATATATATATATATATATATACATATACATATATATATATATATATATATATATATATATATATATATATATATATATATATATATATACATATACATATACATATACATATATATATATACATTTTTTTTTCCTTTTACGGAAGGTTTTTTGTAGAGAATAAATGATGAAAAAAACACTTAAATGAAGGGTTTAAAAGAGGAGAAAACAGGAAAAAAATGAAAATTAAATTTTGAAACATAGTTTATCTTCAATTTCGACTCTTTAAAATTCAAAATTCAACCGGAAAAAATGAAGAGAAAAACTAGCTAATTCGATTCTTTTTGAAAAAATAAAATAAAGAATTTATGGAACATCATTAGTCATTTTACCTGATTTAGATTAATTTTAGAATTTTGATGACATGTTTTAAATAGGTTAAATTCCAGTCTGCACTTTGTTAGAATATATAACAAATTGGACCAAGCTATGTTTCTATCAAAGACAAATCATTTTTTCTTCTAGATTTTCCAGAACAAACATTTTAAAATAAATTCAAACGACTTTGAAATACGATTTAAATTTGATTCTAAAGATTTCCTAGATTTGCCAGAATATTTTTTTGAATTTTAATCATAAGTTTGAAGACGTATCTCACAAATTTTCTTTGTCAGAAAAACAGAAGCTAAAATGAAGAATAAATTAAAATGTAATTATTATTCTTTACAATAAAAAAAAAAATACTTGAACATTGATTTAAATTGTCAGGAAAGAAGAGGAAGGAATTTAAAAGGTAAAAAGGTACAGTATGTGTTTAAAAATCATTTTTAAGGTTGTTTTTTTCTCTAAAATTGTCTTTCTGAAAGTTATAAGAAGCAAAGTAAAAAAATAAATGAATTTATTTAAACAAGTGAAGACCAAGTCTTTGAAATATTTTCTTGGATTTTCAAATTCTATTGGAGTTTTGTCTCTCTTAGAATTAAAAATGTCGAGCAAAGCGAGACCAGCTTGCTAGTAAAAAAAAAAAAATAGAGGCAGCTCACTGGTAAGTGCTGCTATTTGAGCTACTTTTAGAACAGGCCAGCGGGCGACTCATCTGGTTCTTACTGGCTACCTGGTGCCCGCGGGCGCCGCATTGGTGACCCCTGCAGTAGAACATTTTAGCCAGGGCTAATGCCCCGTTTACATCAAGCCGGGTAAGGTTATCCAGGCTAAATCACACCTAACCTTATCCGTGTCCCCACACAACAATGCCACCGTTTAAGACCCTCGGCCCCCTCCGTCCGCCGGCGCAAAGCAAACTTATACGCATGCGTGGAAATTGCGCACGTCATAGTCACCTCCAGTGTTGCTTTGTGTGCAAGTTCTTAAAGTTAACTTATCTGAACAATATCCAGTGTTGTGGTATTTCAATTAACTGGAATCCAGTGTGAAGTGAAGTGAATTATATTTATATAGCGCTTTTCTATAGTGACCCAAAGCGCTTTACATAGTGAAACCCAATATCTAAGTTACATTTAAACCAGTGTGGGTGGCACTGGGAGCAGGTGGGTAAAGTGTCTTGCCCAAAGACACAACGGCAGTGACTAGGATGGCGGAAGCGGGAATCGAACCTGCAACCCTCAAGTTGCTGGCACGGCCGCTCTATTAACCGAGCTATGCCGCCCCAGCTATGCTGTTGGACCCTATTGTAGTGAATCACACCTGAGCCATCATACATTAATATAATCTTTATTGATAAAGGATATTTTACATCAATCAATCTAGGGATCTAGATATCTGGTCAGGACACTCCTCACTCTTTTGCCTTCACCTTCATTGTCCATTCGTTTTTGGTGACTTTATATACTCTGGACCTAGTCGTTGAGTCCGCGACATATAGTGGGGCAAAAGAGTATTTAGTAAGCCAGTTGCAAGTTCTCCCACTTAAAATGATGACAGAGGTCTGTAATTTTCATCATAGGTACACTTCAACTGTGAGAGACAGAATGTGGGGAAAAAAATCCAGGAATTCACATTGTAGGATTTTTTAAAGAATTTATTTGGAAAATGTGGTGGGAAATAAGTATTCGGTCAACCATTCAAAGCTCTCACTGATGGAAGGAGGTTTTGGCTCAAAATCTCACGATACATGGCCCCATTCATTCTTTCCTTAATACGGATCAATCGTCCTGTCCCCTTAGCAGAAAAACAGCCCCAAAGCATGATGTTTCAACCCCCATGCTTCACAGTAGGTATGGTGTTCTTGGGATGCAACTCAGTATTCTTCTTCCTCAAACACGACGAGTTGAGTTTATACCAAAATGGATACATGGATGATCCATTTTGGAATACTGAGTTGCATCCCAAGAACACCATACCTACTGTGAAGCATTGGGGTGGAAACATCATGCTTTGGGGCTGTTTTTCTGCTAAGGGGACAGGACGATTGATCCGTGTTAAGGAAAGAATGAATGGGGCCATGTATCGTGAGATTTTGAGCCAAAACCTCCTTCCATCAGTGAGAGCTTTGAATGGTTGACCAAATACTTATTTTCCACCATAATTTACAAATAAATTCTTTAAAATTCCTACAATTTGAATTCCTGGATTTCTTTTCACATTCTGTCTCTCACAGTTGAAGTGTACCTATGATGAAAATTACAGACCTCTGTCATCATTTTAAGTGGGAGAACTTGCACAATCGGTGGCTGACTAAATACTTTTTTGCCCAACTGCACATGGCGGACAATAACTGATACAGTCTGCTTTGCCCTTCCAAATGCATTCGCCGTTTTCCGTAGTTAATCTTCCCTCGACGGCCAGGTAATACAAAGCACACACTACCTTTTTCATGGGCGCTCGCATTCTCGTTGACTCTCCTTCGACTAATGGGCAAAGTTTTTCGCTAAGTAGAATCACAGCTGACCCGGACATCAGAAAGTTCTCTTGCTGTCTGAGAAGTGTTGTATCCGAAATAGCTGTAATCTCTTTCTCTTACGGTATTAATTCATGTGTGATTTCCACAAGCTTCTGTATATTTAGAAGAATGAGAAACACGGTCTGGATCACTCGCCTCCATATTTCCAGTGTTTACCTCCGAGTTACGAAAGCGCTTTATTATGAAGCTGGCTGTGGCGTGTTTTTGTGATGTCACTTCCTGTGTGGGCGCAGTCTTTCTGGCGTCACTTCCTCTCCGAACTCAGTGTGTAAACGATCAATGAGTCCATACAAAGCTAAGTGCCGGAGATTCAAGAAATACACGGCACACTTAGCTGTGTAAAAATTTGTCCTGAGAGGGAGACCTTAAACGCTGGTTTAGTGTGGCTGCAACGAGGCTTAGGCTAAATAATTATTCGTTTAAGTGGTTAATTGACTTAGTGTAGACAATTAGCACAAAGATAGTGTATTAGTTGTGAGAGGTGTCACTCCAGTTTATTTTTGCTGGCCAAACAGTTGCACTGAATCACTAGGAGGTGTTATTGGATAAAAACAAAACTTGTATATTAGACTTTATCTTCATTAGCTGTTTTGTGTTTTATATCGCTATTAAAAAGTAAACAGCATGTTTTTTATATTACTTGTTTTTTTTATTCCACAAAAAAGTTACTTTAAAAAAACATTCATGTGACTCTGCAGTTTGTTAATGTTTTATGGTGTATAATAATACCCATACGACAGATTTCTACTCAAACTCTCAATGGAGCTGTCCCAATACATGTATGTATAGAACTAAAAAAATACCTCTATCA
This sequence comes from Nerophis ophidion, assembly GCF_033978795.1. Lineage (NCBI taxonomy): Eukaryota > Metazoa > Chordata > Actinopteri > Syngnathiformes > Syngnathidae > Nerophis > Nerophis ophidion. Next base: position 14,909,513 of record NC_084634.1, read on the forward strand.
ATGAAAATGTATAAAAATACAGATAAAAGGCATCATGTAATAAAAAATATAACATACTGATACTACTAATGAACAAAAACACAAATATTTGTCTTTAAATATTCTGTGTGGATAATGATTATCAAGAGCATTTTCATTAGATAACACAAATTACATGATGCCGTCGCGTTCACACCCCAACACTGTTTTATCAAACTTAAATAATAATCCCGATTAATAAATGTAATTTCCATCCATCCATTTTCCACCGCTTGTCCCTTTCGGGGTGGCATGGGAGCAAGTCGCCACCTCATCGCATGGCCTATTTCAATATCATTAAAAGTTGATTGTTATTTTGCCCTTAACCGTGCAGTCCTATGTGTAAGACCTGACCTCATATATGAACACTATTTTTATCTGTGTTGACAAAAAGTGCAGTTATGTCTTATGTCCATACTGTAAGGTGCCATCTCGCACAATTAGTGGTGATCCGCTTCCCGGATCAGATTTTGATTTCGATTTTTTGAGTCCTTTTGTATTCTCGGTTTGTTTTGGACACTACCAACCGAGCAGTATAGCTCAGTTGGTAGAGCAGCCGTGCCAGCAACTTGAGGGTTGCAGGTTCGATTCCCGCTTCCGCCATCCTAGTCACTGCCGTTGTGTCCTTGGGCAAGACACTTTACCCACCTGCTCCCAGTGCCACCCACACTGGTTTAAATGTAACTTAGATATTGGGTTTCACTATGTAAAGCGCTTTGAGTCACTAGAGAAAAGCGCTATATAAATATAATTCACTTCACTTCACTTCTTCCGATTCCTAGTTTTTGCACTTCCTTATTTATCTGGTTACCATGGTTTCGCAATTGTTCCACCTGCTCTTGTTTGTGACGTGCACCTGTGGAAATGTATTACTTCCCTATTTAAGCCTGCCTTCTCCCTTTGTTCAGTCTTGATCCTTTGTTAGCGGTAAGCAACTTTCACGAGACGTTCCTGTTTTCTGTGCTAAGTTCCTCTTTAGCTTTCCGTACGCTCGGCACGTCACTTTTGGACTCTGGATTCAGTGCTAAGTTTTATCTTAGCTTCCCGTGCGTTTGGCACACGTTTTCTTTTGTTTATTTCTGTCCATTTTTGTACCAGTGCTATTAATTTTTGTATTAAATCAAGCTCTTACCTGCTATTCCTGTCCGATTGGTCTTCTTGCATCTTGGGGTGGACAAAACGCGCATCACTAAATTTCGTTTTTTGGACACCCCTAGAATCTGCACAGCAAACGTGGGCCTTTACATCCACAACATGATCTGCCTGAGTGGTTGGAAAGGTGCAGATAATAAAAATAAAAATGTAAAATCCATTTAGATTTCTATTGAAATCGGTTAGAATCGTTACAAATAAAAATCTTGATTCATTTTAATATGTTGTTTTTTGGACATTCCAAAAATCTGCTCAGCAAATATGGGCGTCTACATCAACAATACGATGTGCCTGAGTGGTTGGAAAGGTCAGATGAAAAAAAATGATAATAAAAAACCTATTTGAATCGATTTAGATTTTTTGAATTGGTCAAGAAACTTTATAAATAAGAATCGAGATTCAATCAAAAAAAAAATAATAATAAATTGACACCCTTACTATCTGAATCAGATATGTATGCAATGTGACCCCAGTCTGAACCATCGGGTCTGGATCATCCCACCAATACGTCGTCAAAAAGTGATAATCGTCATATTTCTTCGCCAAAGCAGACAGGTGCAAAAATAAATAGTTGACAAAAAAGCAGAAAGCGAGCAAAAATAAAATGTTATAGGAACTCGTGTCAATTATCCTCCACTCCTGTGTCCGACTGTCCGCCCACAGCTCAAAGTGCAAGAAATAATTATAACAAACGTATTGAAAATAAGATAGTATTTATCTTAGTATGGGAATAGTATTTATAAAGAACTGTTGTTATCAGAATGAATTGATGTAAATGACGAAAGAATGAAGAATATGTTGGTGCTGGATCTGCTACAAGTTAGAAAAGGGGTATGATTGAATAAGCTCTGATTCTTCCTACTCCTTTTCAGACAAGAAAATATATTGATATGTAAAGTATCATGTTGAAATTATAAAAATGTTCAACCAACCAAAGTCCCACAGACTGCCAGAGCCAAGGTGCTTGCCGTCTTCCTCATTCGGCTCAGAAAATGTTGACCTTGATCGCACAAAATCCTTGAAATTGCCACAAAGGTGACATTAGACATCACATTTTTTTATGTACTGTGAACATGCAAAAATCAGATTTGACGATAAAAAATCAAAGTTGGCAATCCGACCCTGCAGTGTGAACGTCGCCATAGTCTGCCAAAACCAGTGCCTCGGTTGCCCCAGTGTATTCCTGTCCTTTGCACGGACCGAAAACCAGCAGTTAAAAAAAGCCAAGCCTCGGAATGCACGCGTGCTTTTTATGTGTCTCTGTGGCACTGCGGCGGTTGCCAGGCAGCCGAGCGCGGCGGCCAGGACCGAGGGGTTAGCAGCGGTCTCCTGAGACACCCTGACCACCTGACCTCTAGTCCATAACTCTTCGCTGCCATGCCTGACACCGAGGAAAAGACCTTAAAGGATGCCATTGGTTCTCCCAAAGCCCGGCGGAAGCATGAAACGCGGCGGCGGGGTGAAAATGGAGACCATAGCAAGGCTCCTTTCTTTGTTGACATATGTAGTTATTATATCCTAGACTACGAATTTTTTCCATTTCCCCCCTCTGATCGGTCTCCCTCTCCCCTCCCGTCCTCCCCGACTATGTGCAGGAGTGATAAAGGTCGTCTTTTGTCATCAAAAAGTCCAGATTAGTTTTGCCTCGGTGCATCCGACTCCGCTTTATCACCGTGGCCAGAGTGAGCCACACGGTTTGGCTTGCGACGAAATGGCAGACTTTTCCCCGACTATCTCCTACGCTAGCTTTACTGCGTCATTGCAAGGCGGGGAGGGTTATTACCGCGGCGGCTTTCTTTGGCCGCGTCAAGGGAAGTGAGGAGCGGGGATGATGTGACATGCAACATGTGTCACGAGCGCGGATCAAACTGACAAAGTTGCAATAGTGGTTTCAGTCCGCTGAGGGCCCAAATTGGTTTTTATTTTAATATTTCTTCTCTAGTGTGGTATTAGTGGGGTCTGTAACTTGATTGTCAGGGGATTTAGCTGAAAGTCGGTTCCGGAACGGGCAGTATTCTACTACTACAGTTAATACCTGTATATTTTAGAAAGCGGTATGTATTTGAGACAATACCGCCATACCGGTTTCTTTTCATGTGCCTTTGTTATAGCCGTGACGACGACTGAAAGGGAAGTGAGGAGCGGGAGGATGTGACATGCAACATGTATCACGAGCGGGGATCAAACTGACAAAGTTGCAACAGTGGTTTCAGTCCGCTGAGGGCCCACAAACGGCCGTGCTGATGTGTCGTAAGCCTAAATTGGTTTTATTTTAATATTCCTTCTCTAGTGTGGTATTAGTGGGGTCTGTAACTTGATTATCGGGGGATTTAGCTGCAAGTCGGTTCCGTGAATAGGGTGCAGACAGGCAGTATTCTGCTACTACAGTTAATACCTGTATATTTTAGAAAGCGGTATGTATTTGAGACAATACCGCCATACCGGTTTCTTTTCATGTGCCTTTGTTATAGCCGTGACGACGACTGAACGGGAAGTGAGGAGTGGGAGTATGTGACATGCAACATGTGTCACGAGCGCGGATCAAACTGACAAAGTTGCAATAGTGGTTTCAGTCCGCTGAGGGCCCACAAACGGCCGTGCTGATGTGTCGTAAGCCTAAATTGGTTTTATTTTAATATTCCTTCTCTAGTGTGGTATTAGTGGGGTCTCTAACTTGAATATCAGGGGATTTGCCTGCAAGTCGGTTCCGTGAATAGGGTGCAGAACGGGCAGGATTCCACTACTACAGTTAATACCTGTATATTTTAGAAAGCGGTATGTATTTGAGATGATACCGCCATACCGGTTTCTTTTCATGTGCCTTTGTTACAGCCGTCACAACGACTGACAGGGAAGTGAGGAGCAGGAGGATGTGACATGCAACATGTACCATGAGCGGGAATCAAACTGACAAAGTTGCAATAGTGGTTTCAGTCCGCTGAGGGCCGACAGTTGACCGTGCTGATGTGTCGTAAGCCTAAATTGTTTTTATTTTAATATTCCTTCTCTAGTGTGGTATTAGTGGGGTCTGTAACTTGATTATCAGGGGATTTAGCTGAAAGTTGGTTCCGTGAATAGGGTGCAGAACGGGCAGTATCCCACTACTACAGTTAATACATGTATATTTTAGAAAGCGGTATGTATTTAAGACAATACCGCCATACCGGTTTCTTTTCATGTACCTTTGTTACAGCCGTCACAACGACTGACAGGGAAGTGAGGAGGGGGAGGATGTGACATGCAACATGTACCATGAGCGGGAATCAAACTGACAAAGTTGCAATAGTGGTTTCAGTCCGTTGAGGGCCCACAGTTTACCGTGCTGATGTGTAGTAAGCCTAAATTGTTTTTATTTGAATATTCCTTCTCTAGCGTGGTATTAGTGGGGTCTGTAACTTGATTATCAGGGGATTTAGCTGCAAGTCGGTTCCGTGAATAGGGTGCAGAACGGGCAGTATTGCACTACTACAGTTAATACCTGTATATTTTAGAAAGCGGTTTGTATTTAAGACAATACCGCCATACCGGTTTCTTTTCATGTGCCTTTGTTATGGCCGTGACGATGACTGAAAGGGAAGTGAGGAGCGGGAGGATGTGACATGCAACATGTGTCACGAGCGGCAATCAAACTGACAAAATTCCAATAGTGGTTTCAGTCCACTGAGGGCCCACAAACGACCGTGCTGACAACGTGTCGTAAGCCTAAATTTTTATTTTAATATTTCTTCTCTAGTGTGGTTTTAGTGGGGTCTCTAACTTGATTATCAGGGGATTTAGCTGCAAGTTGGTTCCGTGAATAGGGTGCAGAACGGGCAGGATTCCACTACTACAGTTAATACCTGTATATTTTAGAAAGCGGTATGTATTTAAGACAATACCGCCATACCGGTTTCTTTTCATGTACCTTTGTTACAGCCGTCACAACGACTGACAGGGAAGTGAGGAGGGGGAGGATGTGACATGCAACATGTACCATGAGCGGGAATCAAACTGACAAAGTTGCAATAGTGGTTTCAGTCCGTTGAGGGCCCACAGTTTACCGTGCTGATGTGTCGTAAGCCTAAATTGTTTTTATTTTAATATTCCTTCTCTAGCGTGGTATTAGTGGAGTCTGTAACTTGATTATCAGGGGATTTAGCTGCAAGTTGGTTCCGTGAATAGGGTGCAGAACGGGCAGTATTGCACTACTACAGTTAATACCTGTATATTTTAGAAAGCGGTTTGTATTTAAGACAATACCGCCATACCGGTTTCTTTTCATGTGCCTTTGTTACAGCTATCGCGAGAACTGACAGGGAAGTGAGGAGCGGGAGGATGTGACATGCAACATGTCACATATTTTAGAATGTATTTGAGACAATACCACTATACCGGTTTCTTTTCATATGCCTTTGTTACAGCCATCACGACGACAGAAATGGAAGTGAGGAGCGGGAGGATGTGACATGCAACATGCGTCACGAGCGGCGGTCAAACTGACAAAGTTGCAATAGTGGTTTCAGTCCGCTGAGGGCCCACAGTTGATCGTGCTGATGTGTCGTAAGCCTAAATTGTTTTTATTTTAATATTCCTTCTCTAGCGTGGTATTAGTGGGGTCTCTAACTTGATTATCAGGGGAATTAGCTGCAAGTTGGTTCCTTGAATAGGGTGCAGAACGGGCAGGATTCCGCTACTACAGTTAATACCTGTATATCTTAGAAAGCGGTATGTATTTCAGACAATACCGCCAAACCGGTTTCTTTTCATGTGCCTTTGTTACAGCTATCGCGAGAACTGACAGGGAAGTGAGGAGCGGGAGGATGTGACATGCAACATGTCACATATTTTAGAATGTATTTGAGACAATACCACTATACCGGTTTCTTTTCATATGCCTTTGTTACAGCCATCACGACGACAGAAATGGAAGTGAGGAGCGGGAGGATGTGACATGCAACATGCGTCAAACTGACAAAGTTGCAATGGTGGTTTCAGTCTGCTGGCGGCCCACAAACGACAAAACAACTTTTTTTTTAATGTTTTGAGGCTAAAAAACGTAGGTAAAAGATGCATAGTTGCATTCTTGTGTGACGATCTCTAGTGAAGTGAAGTGAATTATATTTATATAGCGCTTTTCTCTAGTGACTCAAAGCGCTTTACATAGTGAAACCCAATATCTAAGTTACATTTAAACCAGTGTGGGTGGCACTGGGAGCAGGTGGGTAAAGTGTCTTGCCCAAGGATACAACGGCAGTGACTAGGATGGCGGAAGCGGAAATCGAACCTGCAACCCTCAAGTTGCTGGCACGGCCACTCTACCAACCGAGCTATACCGCCCCCAAGAGGTTCAATTCCTCATTCGGGGACCTTTCTGCACGTTTTCACTTTGAACATTTGGGCAGCCGTGGTGTAAAGTACATTATTGAGATGTTTCTGCTGGCTTACGGAAACGTTTCTCAAGTCAGACCGACGCACCACCCGACGGGGAATGAAAAAGAAGATCCTCCGGGGATTACGCAAATGTGACGTGAAGACGTCGTAAGATGATTACACTGTCAATTAGAGAATGGGAATTAGCCAACGTCATCTCTAACCTCAGAGGAACGAGTTAACCTTTTCCAATGCATGTTCTGTTGACGTGTTTGGTCGTTTTGTAAACGCCAGCCCTCGTATCATTAGGATTTAATACTTGGAGAATGGAAAATCTCTCTACTTGGAGAATTGCAATTTGTTCCAGTGAGATATTTCCAAAACTGCCTTTTACTGTGTGACTTAAAGGCCTACTGAAATGAGATGTTCTTATTTAAACGGGGATAGCAGGTCCATTCTATTTGTCATACTTGATCATTTCGCGATATTGCCATATTTTTGCTGAAAGGATTTAGTAGAGAACATCCACGATAAAGTTCGCAACTTTTGGTCGCTAATAAAAAAGCCTATCGGAAGTATGTGCGCGTGACGTCACCGGCGTGAGGGCTCCTCACATCCTCACATTGTTTATAATGTGAGCCACCTGCAGTAAGAGCAATTCGGACCGAGAAACCGACAATTTCCCCATTAATTTGAGCGAGGATGAAAGATTCGTGGATGAGGATATTGATAGTGAAGGACTAGAAAATAAAAAAATAATTAAAATAAAATAAAAAGCTCACAGCTGGCTATTTTGACAGCTACTGCAGGAGGACGCATAAATAAATGATAAATGGGTTGTACTTGTATAGCGCTTTTCTACCTTCAAGGTACTCAAAGCGCTTTGACACTACTTCGACATTTACCCATTCACACACACATTCACACACTGATGGAGGGAGCTGCCATGCAAGGCGCCAACCAGCACCCATCAGGAGCAAGGGTGAAGTGTCTTGCTCAGGACACAACGGACGTGACGAGGTTGGTTCTAGGTGGGATTTGAACCAGTGACCCTCGGGTTGCGCACGGCCACTCTCCCACTGCGCCACGCCGTCCCTGATGTCTCCGGTAAGATATATATCACAATTTTCCCATCCAAAAAACATGCTGGTTGACGTAGAGAAACATGTTCGCTTGACCGCTCTGTGTTAAAGCTTCACAACAAACAAAGAAACACCGGCTGTGTTTTGGTGCTAAAGGCAGCTGCAATCCACCGCTTTCCACCAACAGCATTCTTCTTTATGGTCTCCATTATTAATTGAACAGATTGCAGAAGATTCAGCAACACAGGTGTCCAAATTACTGTGTTATTATGCGATGAAAAGAGACGACTTTTAGCCGTAAGGGGTGCTGAGCTAATATGTCCCCTCCAACCAATAACGTCACAAACACACGTCAGCATTTCGCGACGTTTTCAACAAAATTTAATATTGTAATTTAGTAAACTAAAAAGGCCGTATTGGCATGTGTTGCAATGTTAATATTTCATCATTGATATATGAACTATCAGACTGCGTGGTCAGTAGTAGTGGGTTTCAGTAGGCCTTTAAAGCAGTGCTTTTTAACCATAGGGCTGGGGCACTCAGCTGTGCACTCAGTTGTAATACACGCTTCCACCACGTGTGGCAGTGATGACCATATCAAACAAACAGAAAAAGTTATTGAGCTAATTAAGTCATATAGAGAAATTTCTCAAGTGCAAAAAATACGACTAAAGTAGTGAAACTGCATTTTCGTTCACACTTAGATTTTTTTGACAGTTTAGATAAGAAACATCCATCAATCCATCCTTTTTTCCGCGGGGGTGCTGGAGCCTATTCCAGCTGCACCTGAGTAGAAGGTTTTATTTATTTATATGTTTTAGCACTAAACCAATGTATTATTACTATTTATTATATTAAATTGTTAACCTGACCTAAGACCAAGGGTTATGTGGTTAAAAAAAATAAATATTTTTGATCAACACATGGTTTCATAGCTTTTGACAAGCTTGTAAACTTTAAGAAGGTTGGGCATAATTATATTACTAATTTGGTGTCTATATATATATGAATATATTTATGTATGTATATATGTATATGTATGTAGGTGTGTGTGTATATATATATATATATATATATATATATATATATATATATATATATATATATATGTATGTATATATACTGTATGTATGTGTGTACGTATACACATATATGTATGTATATACTGTATTTACTGGATATACATACATATATATACACATATACATATATGTATATATGCATGTGTATATTGTGTGTGTGTGTGTGTGTGTGTGTGTGTGTGTGTGTGTGTGTGTGTGTGTGTGTGTGTGTGTGTGTGTGTGTGTGTGTATATATCTATGTCTATATATATATATGTGTGTGTGTGTGTAAGTGTATATGTATGCATACTGGAGCCCGAATAGAAAGCACTCTAAAGCCCGCAGACTTTTTTTTGGTTCTCTGGACCCAGACGCCTTCCCCGATTTCGGATCAGATCCTGGTAAAATTGAAGGTTGGCAGGTCTGTCTCCTCGTTCTCATCTTTAGGAATCTGTTACCAGTAGGGCATTCCAGAGTACTGGAGCTCGAATAGAAAAACCTCTAAAGCCCGCAGACTTTTTTTTGGTTCTCTGAACCCAGACGCCTTCCCCAATTTCGGATCAAATCCTGGTAAAATCGAAGGTTGGCAGGTCTGTCTCCTCGTTCTCGTCTTTAGGAATCTGTTACCAGTAGGGCATTCCAGAGTACTGGAGCCCGAATAGAAAACACTCTAAAGCCCGCAGACTTTTTTTTGGTTCTCTGAACCCAGTCGCCTTCCCCGATTTCGGATCAAGTCCTGGTAAAATCGAAGGTTGGCAGGTCTGTCTCCTCATTCTCGTCTTTAGGAATCTGTTACCAGTAGGGCATTCCAGAGTACTGGAGCCCGAATAGAAATATTTCTAAAGCCCGCAGACTTTTTTTTGGTTCTCTGAACCCAGACGCCTTCCCCGATTTCGGATCAAATCCTGGTAAAATCGAAGGTTGGCAGGTCTGTCTCCTCGTTCTCGTCTTTAGGAATCTATTACCAGTAGGGCATTCCAGAGTACTGAAGCCCGAATAGAAAGCACTCTAAAGCCCGCAGACTATTTTTTTGGTTCTCTGAACCCAGACGTTTTCCCCGATTTCGGATCAAGTCCTGGCAAAATCGAAGGTTGGCAGGTCTGTCTCCTCATTCTCGTCTTTAGGAATCTGTTACCAGTAGGGCATTCCAGAGTACTGGAGCCCGAATAGAAAGCACTCTAAAGCCCGCAGACTTTTTTTTGGTTCTCTGGACCCAGACGCCTTCCTCGATTTCGGATCAAATCCTGGTAAAATCGAAGGTTGGCGGGTCTGTCTCCTCATTCTCGTCTTTAGGAATCTGTTACCAGTAGGGTATTCCAGAGTACTGGAGCCCGAACAGAAAGCACTCTAAAACCGGCAGACTTTTTTTTGGTTCTCTGGACCCAGTCGCCTTCCCCGATTTCGGATCAAATCCGGGTAAAATCGAAGGTTGGCAGGTCTGTCTCCTCATTCTCGTCTTTAGGAATCTGTTACCAGTAGGGCATTCCAGAGTACTAGAGCCTGAATTGAAAACACTCTAAAACCGGCAGACTTTTTTTTGGTTCTCTGAACCCAGTCGCCTTCCCCGATTTCGGATCAAATCCGGGTAAAATCAAAGGTTGGCAGGTCTGTCTCCTCATTCTCGTCTTTAGGAATCTATTACCAGTAGGGCATTCCAGAGTACTGGAGCCCGAATAGAAAACACTCTAAAGCCCGCAGACTTTTTTTGGGGTTCTCTGAACCCAGTCGCCTTCCCCGATTTCGGATCAAGTCCTGGTAAAATCGAAGGTTGGCAGGTCTGTCTCCTCATTCTCGTCTTTAGGAATCTGTTACCAGTAGGGCATTCCAGAGTACTGGAGCCCGAATAGAAAGCACTCTAAAGCCCGCAGACTTTTTTTTGGTTCTCTGAACCCAGACGCCTTCCCCGATTTCGGATCAAATCCGGGTGAAATCGAAGGTTGGCAGGTCTGTCTCCTCATTCTCGTCTTTAGGAATCTGTTACCAGTAGGGTATTCCAGAGTACTGGAGCTCGAATAGAAAGCACTCTAAAGCCCGCAGACTTTTTTTTGGTTCTCTGGACCAAGGCGCCTTCCCCGATTTTGGATCAAGTCCTGGTAAAATCGAAGGTTGGCAGGTCTGTCTCCTCATTCTCGTCTTTAGGAGTCTGTTACCAGTAGGGCATTCCAGAGTACTGGAGCCCGAATAGAAAGCACTCTAAAGCCTGCAGACTATTTTTTTGGTTCTCTGAACCCAGACACCTCCCCCGATTTCAGATCAAGTCCTGGCAAAATCGAAGGTTAGCGGGTCTGTCTCCTCATTCTCGTCGTTAGGAATCTGTTACCAGTAGGGCATTCCAGAGTACTGGAGCCCGAATAGAAAGCACTCTAAAGCCCGCAGACTTTTTTTTGGTTCTCTGAACCCAGACGCCTTCCCCGATTTCGGATCAAATCCTGGCAAAATCGAAGGTTGGCAGGTCTGTCTCCTCATTCTCGTCTTTAGGAATCTGTTACCAGTAGGGCATTCCAGAGTACTGGAGCCCGAATAGAAAGCACTCTAAAGCCCGCAGACTTTTTTTTGGTTCTCTGGACCCAGGCGCCTACCCCGATTTTGGATCAAGTCCTGGTAAAATCGAAGGTTGGCAGGTCTGTTTCCTCATTCTCGTCTTTAGGAGTCTGTTACCAGTAGGGCATTCCAGAGTACTGGAGCCCGAATAGAAAGCACTCTAAAGCCTGCAGACTATTTTTTTGGTTCTCTGAACCCAGACGCCTTCCCCGATTTCAGATCAAGTCCTGGCAAAATCGAAGGTTGGCAGGTCTGTCTCCTCATTCTCGTCTTTAGGAATCTGTTACCAGTAGGGCATTCCAGAGTACTGGAGCCCGAATAGAAAACACTCAAAAGCCCGCAGACTTTTTTTTTGGTTCTCTGAACCCAGACGCCTTCCCCGATTTCGGATCAAGTCCTGGTAAAATCGAAGGTTGGCAGGTCTGTCTCCTCATTCTCGTCTTTAGGAATCTGTTACCAGTAGGGCATTCCAGAGTACTGGAGCCCGAATAGAAAGCACTCTAAAGCCCGCAGACTTTTTTTGGGTTCTCTGAACCCAGACACCTTCCCCGATTTCGGATCAAATCCTGGTGAAATCGAAGGTTGGCAGGTCTGTCTCCTCATTCTCGTCTTTAGGAATCTGTTACCAGTAGGGCATTCCAGAGTACTGGAGCCCGAATAGAAAGCACTCTAAAGCCCGCAGACTTTCTTTTGGTTCTCTGAACCCAGACGCCTTCCCCGATTTCGGATCAAATCCGGGTGAAATCGAAGGTTGGCAGGTCTGTCTCCTCATTCTCGTCGTTAGGAATCTGTTACCAGTAGGGCATTCCAGAGTACTGGAGCCCGAATAGAAAGCACTCTAAAGCCCGCAGACTTTTTTTTGGTTCTCTGAACCCAGACGCCTTCCCCGATTTCGGATCAAGTCCTGGTAAAATCGAAGGTTGGCAGGTCTGTCTCCTCATTCTCGTCTTAAGGAATCTGTTACCAGTAGGGCATTCCAGAGTACTGGAGCCCGAATAGAAAACACTCAAAAGCCCGCAGACTTTTTATTTGGTTCTCTGAACCCAGACGCCTTCCCCGATTTCGGATCAAATCCTGGTGAAATCGAAGGTTGGCAGGTCTGTCTCCTCATTCTCGTCTTTAGGAATCTGTTACCAGTAGGGTATTCCAGAGTACTGGAGCCCGAATAGAAAACACTCTAAAACCGGCAGACTTTTTTTTGGTTCTCTGAACCCAGTCGCCTTCCCCGATTTCGGATCAAATCCGGGTAAAATCAAAGGTTGGCAGGTCTGTCTCCTCATTCTCGTCTTTAGGAATCTATTACCAGTAGGGCATTCCAGAGTACTGGAGCCCGAATACAAAACACTCTAAAGCCCGCAGACTTTTTTTTGGGTTCTCTGAACCCAGTCGCCTTCCCCAATTTCGGATCAAGTCCTGGTAAAATCGAAGGTTGGCAGGTCTGTCTCCTCATTCTCGTCTTTAGGAATCTGTTACCAGTAGGGCATTCCAGAGTACTGGAGCCCGAATAGAAAGCACTCTAAAGCCCGCAGACTTTCTTTTGGTTCTCTGAACCCAGACGCCTTCCCCGATTTCGGATCAAATCCGGGTGAAATCGAAGGTTGGCAGGTCTGTCTCCTCATTCTCGTGTTTGGGAATCTGTTACCAGTAGGGCATTCCAGAGTACTGGAGCTCGAATAGAAAGCACTCTAAAGCCCGCAGACTTTTTTTTGGTTCTCTGGACCAAGGCGCCTTCCCCGATTTTGGATCAAGTCCTGGTAAAATCGAAGGTTGGCAGGTCTGTCTCCTCATTCTCGTCTTTAGGAGTCTGTTACCAGTAGGGCATTCCAGAGTACTGGAGCCCGAATAGAAAGCACTCTAAAGCCTGCAGACTATTTTTTTGGTTCTCTGAACCCAGACACCTCCCCCGATTTCAGATCAAGTCCTGGCAAAATCGAAGGTTGGCGGGTCTGTCTCCTCATTCTCGTCGTTAGGAATCTGTTACCAGTAGGGCATTCCAGAGTACTGGAGCCCGAATAGAAAGCACTCTAAAGCCCGCAGACTTTTTTTTGGTTCTCTGAACCCAGACGCCTTCCCCGATTTCGGATCAAATCCTGGTGAAATCAAAGGTTGGCAGGTCTGTCTCCTCATTCTCGTCTTTAGGAATCTGATACCAGTAGGGCATTCCAGAGTACTGGAGCTCGAATAGAAAGCACTCTAAAGCCCGCAGACTTTTTTTTGGTTATCTGGACCCAGGCGCCTTCCCCGATTTCGGATCAAGTCCTAGTAAAATCGAAGCTTTGCAGGTCTGTCTCCTCATTCTCGTCTTTAGGAATCTGTTACCAGTAGGGCATTCCAGAGTACTGGAGCCCGAATAGAAAACACTCAAAAGCCCGCAGACTTTTTTTTTGGTTCTCTGAACCCAGACGCCTTCCCCGATTTCGGATCAAGTCCTGGTAAAATCGAAGGTTGGCAGGTCTGTCTCCTCATTCTCGTTTTTAGGAATCTGTTACCAGTAGGGCATTCCAGAGTACTGGAGCCCGAATAGAAAGCACTCTAAAGCCCGCAGACTTTTTTTGGGTTCTCTGAACCCAGACACCTTCCCCGATTTCGGATCAAATCCTGGTGAAATCGAAGGTTGGCAGGTCTGTCTCCTCATTCTCGTCTTTAGGAATCTGTTACCAGTAGGGTATTCCAGAGTACTGGAGCCCGAATAGAAAACACTCTAAAACCGGCAGACTTTTTTTTGGTTCTCTGGACCCAGACGCCTTCCCCGATTTCGGTCTTAAGGAATCTGTACAAAGGCAGAGTCGGAACAATACCCCCGCCACCAACTGTTCTCCAACGTGTTCCCAAAAAGAGAAGGCCATTTATTGTAATTGAATCGCCTCTTTAAAGGTGTGTGTGTGTGTGTGTGTGTGTGTGTGTGTGTGTGTGTGTGTGTGTGTGTGTGTGTGTGTGTGTGTGTGTGTGTGTGTGTGCTATCAGGTTAGAAAGTGCAAACGGAGACTCCACAGAGTAGACCTCCTGTATCGCATTGGTATACGCGGCGCTTGATGCTTGGCGAGATAATTGCCGAGTCGTCGGGGTGGGGGGTGGTGGGACGGGGGGGTTGTGTGCATACACACAAAAGCGCACAAGCCAAACATGGACATGCCAAACAGAAATGTACACAAATCAAAACAAGGCTGGCAAACACAAAAGAGATCTGGAGAATGAAGGAAACAGAGAGAATGGCACAGTCCCATCTGTCAAACACACACACACACACACACACACTGCTCAGGCATCATTTAGTCTGAACTTGAGCGATATCTGCCTTTGTCCTTTAGCGCTCGGTCTTGAGGGGGCTGCTGTTGGAGTTGCATGAAAGTTTGTTTAGAGCTGAGCAAGTGTGTTAAGCTTTATGAGAACCCACGGGAGACATGATGGCACACACACACACACACACACACACTCGCGCGCTCGCTCAGGCACGAGGCTCGCGCTGGCCCCGACCAACAGCGAGGAGTTTGTTGTCATGGCAACAGTAAAATGAGATGACTTTACTGTCAGCCGTAATGTTTCATGGCCCCCTTGCCGCCATGGCAACATAACAAGGGGGAGGAAGAAGAGACGGGAGGAAAAGGCGCGCTTCAGATCCGTCTCCGCATTCCGCTGGACCGCCACCAGGATCAATGTCACCGAGATGCCCTTGCTTCTGCGGGTCTGCGGCGCGGGCACACCGCGACGGGCCTGTGACATGAAAAAACTAGAGATCGACGGATTATTAGCGCCGATATTTGGCATTGTGACATATATCGGTATCAACTGTCTTTTTTTTTTTTTTTTTTTTTAATCGATATTGACGTTTTTTTTGTAAACTACAATGAAACTACCATACTTTTTGGACCATAGAGCGCACCTGTATATCCAATCAATCAATCAATCAATCAATCAATTAATCAATCAATCAATCAATGTTTATCTATATAGCCCTAAATCACAAGTGTCTCAAAGGGCTGCA
>NC_084634.1:14929697-14954697 GCF_033978795.1 Nerophis ophidion
GTAGTAAATAAATAAAATTAAAAAAATAGAGCCAGCTCACTGGTAAGTGCTCCTATTTGAGATATTTTTAGAACAGGCCAGTGGGCTACTCATCTGGTCCTCCCACGTTGGTGACCCCTGGTCTACGTCATGACTATTGTCGACAGATATATTTGTTGGCGGCAAATTTTATTACTGACTAATCTTTACAGCCCTATACTTTCCATCCATCCATTTTGTACCGCTATTCCCATTCGGGGTCTCAGGGGGTGCTGAAGCCTTTTCATGTTTGAATAACTTTTACCTTATTTGAATATGGGCTACAAATAGTTAGATAAACAAGCCGTATCGGCGGGTATCTGGTAAAAAACACGAGCAGAGGAAGACATTTAGAAAAAAAATCTGCCAAACATGCTTCGCCCGGCCTCTCCACACTCGCCGAAGCAATTTGAGTTCATTACGCTCAACGTCAACTTTGGCGCGGGGAGGCGGCGCCGCGGACAGCTACCGCTTGTCCAACGAGCGCGTTGCCGTTAGGAAGTGGGAGGAAAGCGGGGTGGGGGGCAAAAAGGGGACAATGTGGCGGCGTACGTGCGGCTATACGTGACAATTCTATATTTAGCACGGCGGCGTTTGGCGGAGCGATCGGGGTGGAGAGCGGAAGAGCGTTGTTTCCCTTTGTTGCCATGGCGACAGTTGTCGCGGGGCGGCCGGGTTGCCGCGGGCGACAGCTGCCCGTCAATCACGCGGAGTGAGGGGACAGATCGGCAGATGATCACCTTGGATTAGAGAGCCATCGCACCGCACAGGGGCCAGCCAGAACATATCTGGACTTAATCCCTGTGTGTGTGTGTGTGTGTGTGTGTGTGTGTGTGTGTGTGTGTGTGTGTGTGTGTGTGTGTGTGTGTGTGTGTGTGTGTGTGTGTGTGTGTGTGTGTGTGTGTGTGTGTGTGTGTGTGTGTGTGTGTGTGTGTGTGTGTGTGTGTGTGCGTGTGCGTGCGTGTGCGGGCGCGTGCGCAGGCCCGGCCCTAACCAATATGGCGCCCTAGGCAAGATTTTAGGTGGCGCCCCCCCCCCCACATCGGCAGTGAAGTGTGTATATCAGGGGTAGGGAACCTATGGCTCTAGAGCATGGGTGTCAAACTCTGGCCCGCTGGGCCAAATTTGGCCCGCCGTGTAATTTCTCTTGGCCCTTGAGGCAATATCAAATTAACATTAGAGCTGGCCCGCCGGTAGTATAAAGGCACTCCTTTTAGCGTTGTCTACAATATGTTGTCACGTCCACTTTTACTCCATACAAACAGCGTGCCGGCCAAGTCACATGATATATGCGACTTGTACACACACTTAAGTGAATGCCATACATACTTGCTCAACAGCCATACAGGTCACACTGAGGGTGGCCGTATAAACAACTTTAACACTGTTACAAATATGCCCCACACTGTGAACCCACACCATACAAGAATGATAACACATTTCGGGAGAACATCCGCACCGTAACACAACATAAACACAACAAAACAAATCCCCAGAACCCCTTGCAGCACTGACTACCACCAAAACCCGCCCCCCACCACCAAACCCACCCATTTCATTATTAATTTATTTTAAGATTCATTAGCCTGTGGAAAAATGTAATGTAGATATTTACCTCAGAAGGCTGCAAATAGAAAAGAGGCATTAAATGTTTTATTTAAATTGTATTTATTTGACCATTTATTTTTTTTCTGTTTGTTTTTTGAATGTGGATTTTGCACTATTAAGTTATATAATTATTGCTTGTTCCATATTCGTTGTTCAAGCAAATCAGTGTAGCAAACTGAGCAATAATTAACCATTTATTCATGCACTTTCTCTTGTTACTTCAAAGCTTGAATGTTTGATTCATTCATTATTGTTATTTTATTTTCACATTTATTATTAGCTTGTGGACAAAGTTTATTTTGATATTTACCTCAGAAGGCTGCAAATAGAAAAGAGACTCTCAATTTTTGTTTAAATTTTATTTGATATGCCATTGATATTTTTTCATTATTATTATTTGAAACTGGATTTTGCATGTCACTATAAAGTTATATATGCCTTGCTTGTTCAATATTCAATGCAGAACTTGTTTGGGTCCCTATTAAAAGGTTCATTCGTTCAACCTTGGCCCGCGACTTTATTCAGTTTGAAATTTCGGCCCACTCCTTATTTGAGTTTGACACCCCTGCTCTAGAGCAGGGGTGTCAAACTCTGGCCCGCGGGCCAAATCTGGCCCGCCGTGTAATTTCACTTGGCCCTTGAGGCAATATCAAATTAACATTAGAGCTGGCCAGCCGCTCAGTATTAGCATTCACCGCTAATACTCTTACTTGCCAACCTTCTCGATTTTCCCGGGAGACTCCCAAAGTTCAGTGCCCCTCCCGAATTTCATCCCGGACAACAATATTTCGGGTGGGCTTTAAAGGGGGACATTATCACAATTTCAAAAGGGTTAAAAACAATAAAAATCCGTTTCCAGTGGCTTGTTTTATTTTTCGAAGTTTTTTTCAAAATTTCACACCTTCCGGAATATCCCTAAAAAAGCTTTAAAGTGCCCGATTTTCGCTATCTGTAAATCCACCCGTCCGTTTCCCTGTGACGTCATACAGGGCTGCCAATACTAACAACATGGCGGTTACCACAGCAAGATATAGCGACATTAGCTCGGATTCAGACTCGGATTTCAGCGGCTTAAGAGATTCCACAGATTACGCATCTATTGAAACAGATGGTCGGAGTATGGAGGCAGATAGCGAAAACGAAATTGAAGAAGAAATTGAAGCTATTGAGCGAATAGCTATTGACGCTATTCGGCCATAGTATGGATGTACCTAATGAAATGGCTCATAGCATGGCTGCCTTATTAGCATCGCCGGTAAAATGTGCAGACCAAACGATCAGGACTTTCGCATCTTGTGACACTGGAGCAATTTAAATATGTCGATTGGTAAGTGTTTGTTTCGCAATAAATGTGGGTATCTAGTTTCAAATGTACATACAGCTAGCGTAAATAGCATGTTAGCATCGATTAGCGTAGCATGTTAGCATCAATTAGCTGGCAGTCATGCTGCGACCAAATATGTCTGATTAGCACATAAGTCAACAACATAAACAAAACTCACCTTTGTGATTTTGTTGACTTAATCTTTGCAAATGCATCTGCAGGTTATCCATACATCTCTGTGCCATGTCTGTCTTAGCATCGCCGGTAAAATGTGCAGACACTCTGGCACATTCAATGGAGGTCTGGCAGCAGATTTCTTGCCAGTGGTGCAACTTGAATCCTTCCCTGTAAGTGTTGTTACACCCTCCGACAACACACCGACGAGGCATGATGTCTCCAAGGTTAAAAAAAATAGTCGAAAAAATGGACAATAACAGAGCTGAGTTTGTAATGTGAAAATGAAAATGGCGGGTGTGTTACCTCGGTGACGTCACGTTCTGACATCATCGCTAAAAGCCCGATAAACAGAAAGGCGTTTAATTGGCCAAAATTCACCCAGAGTTCGGAAATCGGTTAAAAAAATTCATGGTCGTTTTTCTGCAACATCAAGGTATATATTGACAACAACATAAGTTTGGTGATAATGTTCCCCTTTAAAGGCACTGCCTTTGGCGTTCTCTACAACCTGTCTCCACGTCCGCTTTTCCTCTATACAAACAGCGTGCCGGCCCAGTCACATAATACATGCGGCTTATACACACACACAAGTGAATGCAAGGCATACTTGGTCAACAACCATACAGGTCACACTGAGGGTGGCCGGATAAATAACTTTAACACTGTTACAAATATGCGCCACACTGTGAACCCACACCAAACAAGAATGACACCTTTCGGGAGAACATCCGCACCGTAACACAACAAAAAAAAATACCCAGACCGCCTTGCAGCACTAACTCTTCCGGGACGCTACAATATATACCCCCCCGCTATCACCAAACCGCGTCCACCTCAACACCACCGCCGAAAAGAGGCATTCAATTTTTATTTAAATTTTATTTGATATGCCATTGATATTTTTTAATTATTATTATTATTTGAAACTGGATTTTGCATGTCACTATAAAGTTATATAAGCCTTGCTTGTTCAATATTCAATGCAAAACTTGTTTGGGTCCCTATTAAAAGGTTAATTTGTTCAACCTCGGCCCACGGCTTTGTTCAGTTTTAGTGCTGCAAGGCGTTCTGGGTATTTGTTCTGTTGTGTTCATGTTGTGTTACGGTGCGGATGTTCTCACGAAATGTGTCATTCTTGTTTGGTGTGGGTTCACAGTGTGGCGCATATTTGTAACCGTGTTAAAGTTATTTATACGGCCACCCTCAGTGTGACCTTTATGGTTGTTGACCAAGTATGCCTTGCATTCACTTGTGTGACACCCCTGCTCTAGAGCCGGATGTGGCTCTTTTGATGACTGCACCTGGCTCTCAGATAAATCTTAGCTGACATTGCTTAACATGATAAGTCAGCGTTTTTCAACCTTTTCTGAGCCAAGGCACATTTTTTTAATTGAAAAAATTCCGAGGCACACCACCAGCAAAAAACATAAAATAGTGAAACGATACAAAGTTGTTCCCGCAATAGCTCTTGTCTCAATGTAGGTGTACAGTCACGGCCTGTCTCATCACGCCATAACTTATTTTGAGTTTTTTGGTGTTTTCCTGTGTCTCTTGCGCTCCTTTTTTGGTGGCTTTTCCTCTTATTGGTATTTTCCTGGAGCAGTTTCATGTCTTCCTTTAATGCTCTTCCCCGCACCTGCTTTGTTTTCGCAATCAGGACTATTTAAGTTGTGGGGACGCACTCCTTCATTATGGGGACGTTGTTGATTGTCATGCCATGTACGGATGTACTTTGTGGACGCCGTCTGCTCCACACGCTGCAAGTCTTTGCTGTCGTCCAGCATTCTGGTTTTGTTTACTTTGCAGCCAGTTCAGTTTTAATTTTGTTTTGCTTTAATACCTTTTCTTAGCGGCACTCACCTTTTGTTTATTTTTGGTTTAAGTGTTGGATAGCTTTTTACCTACACGCTGCCTGCTGCATGGTTTGTCGCTGATCATGACAAACCATGTTTCCGACATCTACAAAGCAATTAGCTACCTGCTGCCACCTACTGATATGAAAGAGTATTACACGGCTACTCTAACCAGCACAGACACTCAACAACAGCACATTTGCGGATTCTAACTACTGGTTTTCAAAAAATACTTTTAACCCAATTAGGTGAAATTACTTAATCTGCCACGACACACCTGACTGTATCTCACGGCACACCAGTGTGTCGCGGCACAGTGGTTGAAAAACACAGCGATAAGTAATGAATAATTCCGCTAGTAATCAGTGTTAAAAATAACGTTCAACATATAAAACATTCTTATGCATTTTAATCCAGCCATCCGTTTTCTACCACACCTGTTCAAGAAGTCGCATTGATGGTAAGTACTATTTCATTCATTATTGGTAAGCGTCAGAAAAAAAATATTAGAGAAGAAGATACTTATTATACTCTTAAAGTGATTGGTCTTACTTAAAAATACACACATTTAGTTGTATTCAGTGTTTAAAAATATATGGCTCTCACGGAAATACTTTTAAAAATATTTTCTACTGCACCTGTTGAAGAAGTTGCATAATGGTAAGAAGTTATTTATTTATTATCGGTTAATGTGGGGCTTTCAATCTCTGGGGTTCTTCAGACCACCAAGCACCTAAATGAGAGCCTGTTTCAGGGTTTAAATATTGTTTAATTTTCAAATAAGACTCTCAGTTGTTTTCCAGCAATTGTCGTTTTCTCTTTCATTCTCGCTCGCGCTCTGGCTCCAGCCCCAACCCCGTCTCTCTTCCTGGCTGCTGTTTATAATAACAGAGCGACAGGTGATTAGATAACAAGGCCCAGGTGGGCCATCTACGGTCCTGGCACACCCCGCTTCGCTGCAGGCCCGCACGCCACGCTCCCTCCACAGTTAGCTTCAGAATAACAATGTTATTACAAAAAATAAGAGACCTGTTATACTCTACAAATATTGGTCTTACTTAAAAATGCACGCGTTTAGTTGTGTTCAGTGTTGAAAAAAATATCATATGGCTCTTACGGAAATACATTTTTTAAATATTTGGATTTTTGGCTCTCTCAGCCAAAAAGGTTCCCGACCCCTGTGATACGGGAAGGGAGGGGGCACACCGTAATGTTCTAACAAATAATATTTCTATTAAATAGGCTTTACTTTGTATTTTAATTAACGTGGGATTATTTTTTGTATTTAGAAATAATAGTACCAACTTTTTTTTTTTTTTCCCCCTCGAACATTTGTGGCATTGGCGTGGCGCCCCCTGTTGGACGCCGCCCTTAGCATTTGCCTATACGGCCTATGTGTGTGTGTGTGTGTGTGTGTGTGTGTGTGTGTGTAGCTGTGCAACATGTTTTTTCCCCTTGCTGCTATATTGTGTGTTTGACAACACGTCTGTCGGAGACCCCGCATTCACAATAAGCCTGCCCTTGAGCAAGGCACTCAGCTCCCCCGTAGCTGGAAAGTTGTTCCGTGCACGTTTCCTCCGGCGCGAAAAGCAGAGGTCAAGCGCCGTCCAATGCGTGCAAATTTATTCAGTCTTACTTGTAATCTCACCGACCTCACCAGCGACGTGTAATCCCGCAACGGAACCTCGGAACATGCCCGTTAACCTTCCCGTCCTCCCTGGGAAATCGAGTTTTTTTTTTCCCCCTGCCCTTGTTTCCGGGCGACGTTGATCGGCGAGTCGCGCGTTGTAGAAGAAAGATGGATGGGTGTGAAGATGTGAGGAGAAAACATTTAAAATATTGTGTAAATATCTCTGTTTAGGCTGCTGCCCCCGCGGCCCTACCTGGGATTAGCGTAAGAAGATGGGTGGATGAGACTGTCAGAGTTATTTGTTGATGAACCCCATGATGCAGAGAAGGAGGCAGGCATTGAATGGGAAAACATGATTTAATTTAAATAATGGAACAAGAACAAACAAAAAGCACGCACGTGGGCGGAATAACAAACTAAGGGAGCTAGCACTGGAAACTAAAAAACAAAAAAGGAACTTTATCATGGAAGCTAGAGGATAGCAAACAGAAAAACTGGAAATAACTAATGGCTAACAAGAACAGCTTACCGCTACGACGACCAGGACAAAATGTAGCACGACAGGTAATAGCTGAAAAGAATCCCAGACACGACAAGAGCAACCTATGGCAACGACAAGTCCGAACGACAATACAATGATCCAACCCTGACTGGAGGAACAAAGCAGGTAAAATAGGATCTGGCTGATGGACATCAGGTGTGACCAGATGCCAATCAGCCGCAGCTGAGTGAAAACATGACACAGGGAGACAAACAGGAAGCTGAACCAAAATAAGAGCACTAGACAGGAACTACGGACAGGAAATACTCAACACACAGAGGAGAAACTAAAACACAGACAAACTGTCAGTGGCAACTCTGACAGAGACCTTTCAAGGTGTTTAGAGCAGAGGTGCACATTAACAGCACCAACAGTGAGGAATTTAGCCTCGTACATTTATAAATACAAATACAGAGCTTGAATTTAACTGTGACAAAAGCCGCGACCGACCTCGTCATTTGCCGTAATGCCCTAAAAAATTTACCAACATCATTGACTGCCCTTGACTTTTTACTTGTTTATGGACTAGGGATGTTACGGTAAACGGTAGAATGATCATTTTCGATAAAATTCTCGACGGTTAGTAATATTGTCTAATTTTGTAATTACCAAAAACCGGTCATTTACTAATAAATTTTAGGCAACACGAAGTCAGGCCCATGCGCACGAGTGTCGTTTGGATTTACAATCATGGCGGGCTAACTACACGGACTTTGCTCCGGAGATTTTGTCTCGGAGTTAATGGAGCCAAGCGCTTGGTTCAACGTAATTTTGCTTCGCTGTCTTTGGATGGAGACAGGTGTGGACAATATTGGAGACAAACGTACTTGTCCCCACACTTAAAGTATACAGCGAAGGAGAAAACTAGTTGATGTTGCTTTTATTTTCTGAATACAGCGTTCATCAGCTGCTGAGACCGAGAGTTAATGAGTTGAGGAAACATGCCACAGGCGATGTGTCATGAATGTTGTCAAAACTCGTTTGGAACGTTTTTACTTTGTTAACTGGGATGATCACTTGTCCTTTGACTGCAAACCGTAGCAGTGTTCACATAACATCAGTACTAGCTAAAATGTTTTGTCATCTCATGGAATTGAACGCTGGCTGGGAATATTGTGTATTCCATATGAGAGGTGTCACTCCTCTTTATTTTTGTTGGCCCAACCACAAGGGGCGCATTGTTGGAGAAGAACAACGCTTGTTTATTGGACTTCATCTTCATTAGCCAGACTGCTTTAGCATTTTATATCGACATATATTTATATTGATACTTGTTTTTTTCATGCCACAAAGGTATTACTTCAACAACCATTCATAGGACACAGCTTTTTGTTATGTGTTATTGTTTATAGTTCATTCCAATACAACATATTTCTGCTCAAACTCTTAATGGATCTGTCTTTGATTGATTGATTGATACTTTTATTAGTAGATTGCACAGTTCAGTACATATTCCGTACAATTCACCACTAAATGGGAACACCCGAATAAGTTTTTCAACTTGTTTAAGTCGGGGTCCACGTTAATCAATTCATGGTACAAATATATACTATCAACATAATACAGTCATCACACAAGTTAATCATAATAGTATGTACATTGAATTATTTACATCATTTACAAACCGGGGGGTGGGATGAGGAGCTTTGGTTGATATCAGTACTTCAGTCATCAACAATTGCATCAACAGAGAAATTTGGACATTGAAACAGTGTAGGTCTTATTTAGTAGGATATGTACAGCCAGCAGAGAACATATTGAGTTCAGATAGCATAAGAACAAGTATATACATTAGAAGTACATTTGAGTTGTTTATAATCCGGGGAGATGGGATGTGAATGGAGGAGGGTATTAGTAAAGTGTTGAAGTTGCCTGGAGGTGTTGTTTTAGAGCGGTTTTGAAGGAATATAGAGATGCACTTACTTTTATACCTGTTGGGAGTGCATTCCACATTGATGTGGCATAGAAAGAGAATGAGTTAAGACCTTTGTTAGATCGAAATATGGGTTTAACGTGGTTTGTGGAGCTCCCCCTGGTGTTGTGGTTATGGCGGTCATTTACGTTAAAGAAGTAATTTGACATGTACTTCGGTATCAAGGAGGTGTAGCGGATTTTATAGACTAGGCTCAGTGCAAGTTGTTTTACTCTGTCCTCCACCCTGAGCCAGCCCACTTTGGAGAAGTGGGTTGGATTGAGGTGTGATCTGGGTTGGAGGTCTAAAAGTAACCGGATTGGCTTATTCTGGGATGTTTGGAGTCTAGATTTGAGGGTTTTGGAGGTGCTGGGGTACCAGGAGGTGCAAGCGTAATCGAAGAAGGGTTGAATGAGAGTTTCCGCTAGAATCCTCAAGGTGCTTTTGTTGACCAGAGAGGAGATTCTGTAGAGGAATCTCGTTCTTTGGTTGACCTTTTTGATCACCTTGGTTGCCATTTTATCACAGGAAAGATTAGCCTCTAGAATGGAACCCAGGTAGGTGATCTCATCCTTCCTGGTGATAACAACGTCACCCACTTTTATAGTGAAGTCACTGACCTTCTTAAGTTTGATATGGGACCCAAATAGGATGGATTCCGTTTTACCTAAGTGTATGGATAGCTTGTCAGCGAGCCAGGTGCAAATATTGAGGAGTTCAGCACTGAGGATTTGTTCCACCTGTGACTTGTCCTTGCCGGATACCAGCAGGGCCGAGTCATCCGCATACAGGAACAATGTCCCGATATTTCATCTACATGTACATATAAATGTACATACATTTAAAAAATGAATAAATGATGAAGAAAACAAAAAAATACCTCTCTCCATCAAAATGTAAAAATAGTAATAAAGGCATCATGTAATGTCAAAAAGCTGCCAAGTTGATAATAATAATGAATTTAAACAAGTTTATACATATATATATATATATATGTATAAACTATATGTATATATATATATATATATATATATATATATATAAACTGGTATCATTTTCTATTTTACAGTAATGCACAAAAAAAATAAACACAAAAAACCCCAGTAGATTTTCCAGTAAAAAACAAAACTGGCTGTTCAGTCACCAAAATTTTACCATAAATAAAACAGTCTTTACTGTTTCAGTAATGCAATGTAAAAATAAAGTCCATAGTTTTACAGCAAAAAAACTTGCATCTTATTTGCTAGAATTTTATTATGGTACTATTTTTCTATTTGCAGTAATGCACTGTAAAAATAAATAAATAATAATAACACTATAGATTTTACACTAAAAACTGACTTAATTTTATCATGAAAAAACAGGACTACTGTCTTCCCATTCACAGTTATGCAAAACATAACCACAAATTTTACGGTTAAAAAAAAAAAACTGGCAGCTCAGTAGCCAAAATTTTCGATGAAAATAACTGGTATTGTTTTTATATTTTATAGTAATGCACAAAAAAGAACAACAACAACAAAAACCCCAGTATATTTTCCGGTAAAAAAAACTGGCTGTTAAGTCACCAAAATTTTACCATAAATATAGTACTTTTTAATACTTACAGTAAGGCATTGTAAAACATAACGTCCATAGATATTACGGTAAAAAACTGGCAACTTAGTTGCTAGAATTTTACCGTAAAACAACTATGGTACGGTTTTTTTATTTGCAGTAATGCACTGTAAAAAATAATAATAATAATGATAACACTGTAGATTTTACACAAAAAACTGACTTAATTTTATCATAAAAAACAGGAATACCATTTTCCCATTTACTGTTATGCAAAAAAGAATCACAGATAAAAAAAAACTGGCAGCTCAGTTGCCAGAATTTTCCATGAAAATAGTTTTTTTCATTTTACAGTAATGCACTGTGAAAAAAAGAAAAACACTATTTTTTTCCTGTAAAAAATGGCTGTTCAGTTGCCAAAAGTTTACCATAAATATAACAATTTTTACTATTTACAGTAATAAATTGTAAAAATAATGTCCACGGATTTTACAGTAAAAAAAACTGGCAGCTCTTTTGCTAGAATGTTAGTGTAAAAACAGCAGTGATAACGTTTACATTTTTGCAGTAATGCACTGTAAAAAAAAAATAATAATAATAACACTGTATATTTCATGCTACAAACTGACATCATTTTATCATAAAAAACGGACTGCCGTTTTTCCATTTACAGCTATGCACTGTAAAAATAACCACAGATTTTACGTATTTAAAAAAACTGCTCATTTCCTAGAATTTTACGGTAAAAATTACAGTAGTACTGTTTGTTTATTTTCCTTTTACCAATTGTGCACTGTCAAAATAACGGCAATAGATTTTACGGTAAAACACGAGCAGCTCAGTCGTCAAAGTCTTACAAAAAAAATAAAAGTGGTGCGTTTCTTTTCCATTTACAGTGGCACTGTAATGTAAAAAAAATACTGTAAAGAAAATTTGCAGCTAAGTTGCCAGAATTTTAACGTAAAAATAACCTGAGTGCCGTTATTGCATATACAATCATGCCCTGTAAAAACAACTGGCATAGATTTTACAGGGGGGAAAAACTGGTAGCTTAGGTACCGATAGTTTTCCCGTAGAAATAACCGCACTTCTGTTTTTTGACTTAGTGTTTGGTATAAAAACGCCAACAAATTTCATGGTAAAACCTGGTAACTCAGTTGCCAGAATTTGATCGTGAAAAATATTTCAAACCGTTTTACCATTTATAGTAAGCATTGTCAAAACAAAGGCTGGGAAGAAAAAACGAACAGCTTAGTCGCCGTCATTTTACCGTAAAAATAACAACGGTTCTGTTTTTCCAAATTACAATCATTTGTCTCACCACGTGTGTTGACTTTTTGTGTTGGTTTCATTTATATTTTTCGCACCATGACTAGGGAAGGTTGTTTGGATTGTGTCATAAAAGTAAATGCTGTGCTGTGTCCACTTGAATGCGAATTTTAATGGTCATTGACCGGATTTACTCACACCGTCCGCAAATTTTTAGCAATTCAGATATTTCAAATCAATTTGGATACACGCCGCCAGCCAGATTCCTTATTAAACTCATGACGTCTAGCCGGCCAAACCGGAGCCGTAGTTTGGCCACTCCTGCACTGTACTATATATAGATATGTATCTGGGAGAACTTCAGTGATGACTCATATGTAAATACCGCTCCGTCACAAGTCGCCACAGGATGTTGTGTTCCGAGGAGCGGAGCTGGGATTACAGAATCCTTCACTGCTGACATGTTGGAAACCAGCATGATCCAGCAACGATGGTCGCATACAGGCGACTTCATTGTGGTAGCAACCTTGCGTAACGTCAATATATCCACGTGCCACCACGGTAATTGGCCGGTAGATGCGCAGGGAAGCTTTCCTCCACCACTGGAGCACAACATTTGCCATCCCAGTGAGAAATTCATAAAAAAACCTGTCAGAAAAATGATGAGGATCGCGGTTTTTGCCTCGCATCTTGGCCAGCCTAATTGGAGATGTGGTTCAAAGAGCGTTGTTTGCCTCCACCCTTTGGCCTTTACGGAACACAAATGAGTACCTGACCTTGTTTTTGGCCCCTGGCCTTAAGACCTCTGTTGTCTCCCTGTGCAGGAGTGAGCCCCAGGCTGGATGGGACCCACCATGCCCCCCAGTAAGAAGGCTCAGAGCCCCAGCAGTGGAGCCAGCGCCTCGCAAGGCATGAGTCCGCCGTACCGGCAAGGAGACGCGGCGTCGGAGGCGGAGGCGGCCGACCTGTCCCTGTCGTTGTCGGCCTCCTTCTCCAAAGCCGAGGACGAGGAGCTGACCAGTCTGTCCTGGCTCCACGAGAGCACCGACCTCCTCAACAGCTTCAGCCACTCCGGGCTGCGTAGCGTTTCCCCGCTGCTGGACCCCGACGGCCAGCACCCCCGCTCGCCGTCTTCCTCGTCGCCGTGCCCGGACGACCCCCTGTTGGGCGACGCACACTCGGCGTACGACTTGGCGGCGGGGGCCAACCGGAAACCGCCGTACTCGTTCAGCTGCTTGATCTTTATGGCGATCGAGGACGCGCCGAACAAGCGCCTGCCGGTAAAAGACATCTACGGCTGGATCCTGGAGCATTTTCCCTACTTTGCCAGCGCCCCCACAGGATGGAAGAACTCGGTGCGCCACAATCTGTCATTGAACAAGTGCTTCAAGAAGGTGGACAAAGACCGCAGCCAGGTAATTCTCTTTGCTTCTACCTGTCTGAGCCGATATTGAAATTGTTTAAAACAGGGGTCACCAACCTTTTTGAAACCAAGAGCTACTTCTGGGGTACTGATTAATGCAAAGGGCTACCAGTTTGATACACACTTAAATAAATTGCCAGAAATAGCCAATTTGCTCAATTTACCTTTAATAAATAAATCTATATATATTAAAAAATGGGTATTTTTGTCTGTCATTCCGTCGTACATTTTTTTTCCTTTTACAGAAGGTTTTTTGTAGAGAATAAATGATGAAAAAACCTCTTAATTGATCAGTTTAAAAGAGGAGAAAACAGGGAAAAAAATGAAAATTAAATTTTGAAACATAGTTTATCTTCAATTTCGACTCTTTGAAATTCAAAATTAAACCGAACAAAAGAAGAGAAAAACTAGCTAATTCGAATCTTTTTGAAAAAATTGAAAAAAAAATTTATGGAACATCATTAGTATTTTTTCCTGATTAAGATTAATTTTAGAATTTTGATGACATGTTTTGAATAGGTTGAAATCCAATCTGCACTTTGTTACAATATATGACAAATTGGACCAAACTTTATGTCTAACAAAGATGAATCATTATTTCATCTAGATTTTCCAGAACAAAAATTTCAATCAATCAATCAATCAATGTTTACTTATATAGCCCTAAATCACTAGTGTCTCAAAGGGCTGCACAAACCACCACGACATCCTCGGTAGGCCCACATAAGGGCAGGGAAAACTCACACCCAGTGGGACATCGGTGACAATAATGATCCAGTGGGACGTCTGTGACAATAATGATTATGAGAACCTTAGAGAGGAGGAAAGCAATGGATGTCGAGCGGGTCTAACATGATACTGTGAAAGTTCAATCCACAATGGATCCAACACAGTCGCGAGAGTCCAGTCCAAAGCGGGTCCAACTCAGCAGCGAGAGTCCCGTTCACAGCGGAGCCAGCAGGAAACCATCCCAAGCGGAGGCGGATCAGCAGCGCAGAGATGTCGAGGCGGATCAGCAGCGCAGAGATGTCCCCAGCCGATACACAGGCAAGCAGTACATGGCCACCGGATCGGACCGGACCCCCTCCACAGGGGAGAGTGGGACATAGAAGAAAAAGAAAAGAAACAGCAGATCAACTGGTCTAAAAAGGGAGTCTATTTAAAGGCTACAGTATACAAATGAGTTTTAAGGTGAGACTTAAATGCTTCTACTGAGGTGGCATCTCGAACTGTTACCGGGAGGGCATTCCAGAGTACTGGAGCCCGAACGGAAAACGCTCTATAGCCCGCAGACTTTTTTTGGGCTTTGGGAATCATTTTGAAATGAAGGGAAGGTGAGACACCGGTCGGTAGTTTACCATGAGGTCAGGATCGAGGTTAGGTCTTTTAAGAAGAGGATGAATAACCGCTTTTTTGAATGCTAGGGGAACAGTGCCCGAGGAAAGTGATAAGTTTATAATATTTAGCACTGATGGACCTAATAATACAAAGAGCTCCTTGATCAGTTTCCCAGGAAGAGGGTCAAGTAAACATGTTGTTTGTTTTATTCCATTTACACGTTGTAACAATTCCTCTAATGTTATTTCCTCAAAACGAGAGAAACTATTTTGGAGGGCAGTATCCGCCGTATATACAATCGTGTCAGTGTTAATAGAACCCCGTTGTAGCTGGGACGCATTGTCTTTAATCTCCTTTCTAATGACTTCAATTTTCTTACTAAAGAATTGCATAAAGTCATCAGCTGAGTGGGTGGAGCTACTGGAAGGAGTCCCTTGTTGGGTTAGCGATGCTACCGTACTAAACAAAAATTTAGGATCGTTTTTATTATTATTATTATTTCAAAAGAAATTCAAAAGACTTTGAAATAAGATTTAAATTTTTTTGAATTTTAATCATAATAAGTTTGAAGAAATATTTCACAAATATTCTTCGTAAAAAAAAACAGAAGCTAAAATGAATAATTAAATTAAAATGTATGTATTATTCTTTACAAAAAAAAAATACTTGAACAATGATTTAAATTGTCAGGAAAAAAGAGGAAGGAATTTAAAAGGTAAAAATTGATATGCGTTTAAAAATCCTAAAATCATTTTTAAGTTTGTATTTTTTCTCTAAAATTGTCTTTCTGAAAGTTGTAAGAAGCAAAGTAAAAAAAAAAAAAAATAGAATTTATTTAAACAAGTGAAGACCAAGTCTTTAAAATATTTTCTTTGACTTTCAAATTCTATTTGACTTTAGTCTCTTTTAGAATTAAAAATGTCGAGCAAAGCGAGGCCAGCTTGCTAGTAAATAAATAAGTGCTGCTATTTGAGCTATTTTTAGAACAGGCCAGCGGGCGACTCATCTGGTCCTTACGGGCTACCTGGTGCCCGCGGGCACCGCGTTGGTGACCCCTGGTTTAAAACAAATTCTTGTGTTAGTATGAGAGAAAGTGCATTTCATCTGAAAATGTTTCTTCATCAGTTTTAAATTAGCAGTTGTTCTTCAAACGTTGGTCCGAATTTCATTTCGGACATCTCCTGAAAGTTCTATGAAAATCTGTTGTTGAGTTTTGTTTAAATGCTATGTCAATGAAAAAATACCCTGAGATTGGGTCATATAAGTAAATGCTGTAAATGGATTCTTTGATATTGGGCCACATACGTGAATGCTATGGATGAATGCCCCGAAAGTTTCGTAAAAATATGCCCCTAACTTTTGTAGTTATTTTGTTGAATTGTGCTTAAAAGTAATATCCAAGTATGAATGCCCTGAGATTGGGCCTTATAAGTAATTGCTATGGGTAAATGCCGTGAGATTGGGTCCTATAAGTAAATGCTATACATGCATGCCATGAGATTGAGCCATATAAGTAAATGCTATGGATAAATACCCTGAGATTGGGCCATATAAGTAATTGCTATGGGTAAATTCCGTGAGATTGGGTCCTATAAGTAAATGCTATACATGCATGCCATGAGATTGAGCCATATAAGTAAATGCTATGGATAAATACCCTGAGATTGGGCCATATAAGTAATTGCTATGGGTAAATTCCGTGAGATTGGGTCCTATAGGTAAATGCTGTAGATGCATGCCCTGAGATTGCGCCATATAAGTAAATGCTATGGATAAATGCCCTGATATTGGGCTATATAAGTAATTGCTATGGATAAATGCCCTGAGATTGGGTCTCATAAATAATTGCTGTGGGTAAATGCCTTGAGATTGGGTCCTACAAGTAAATGCTATACATGCATGCCCTGAGATTGAGCCATATAAGTAAATGCTATGAATAAATGTCCTAACATTGGGCCATATATGTAATTGCTATGGGTAAATGCCTTGAGATTTGGTCATATAAGTAATGATATAGATAAATGCCCTGAGATTGAGCCACATACGTAATTTGTAGTTATTTTGTTGAATTGTGCTTAAAAATCATGTCTAAATGTGAATGCCCTGAGATTGGGCCATATAAGTAATTGCTATGGGTAAATGCCGTGAGATTGGGTCCTATAGGTAAATGCTATAGATGCATGCCCTGAGATTGAGCCATATAAATTAATCCTATGGATAAATGTCCTGAGATTGGGTCATATAAGTAAATGCTGTAAATGGATGCTCTGATATTGGGCCACATACGTAAATGCTATGGATGAATGCCCCGAAAGTTTCGTAAAAATATGCCCCTAACTTTTGTAGTTATTTTGTTGAATTGTGCTTAAAAGTAATATCTAAGTATGAATGCCCTGAGATTGGGCCTTATAAGTAATTGCTATGGGTAAATGCCGTGAGATTGGGTACTATAAGTAAATGCTATACATGCATGCCATGAGATTGAGCCATATAAGTAAATGCTATGGATAAATACCCTGAGATTGGGCCATATAAGTAATTGCTATGGGTAAATTCCGTGAGATTGGGTCCTATAAGTAAATGCTATACATGCATGCCATGAGATTGAGCCATATAAGTAAATGCTATGGATAAATACCCTGAGATTGGGCCATATAAGTAATTGCTATGGGTAAATTCCGTGAGATTGGGTCCTATAGGTAAATGCTGTAGATGCATGCCCTGAGATTGCGCCATATAAGTAAATGCTATGGCTAAATGCCCTGATATTGGGCTATATAAGTAATTGCTATGGATAAATGCCCTGAGATTGGGTCTCATAAATAATTGCTGTGGGTAAATGCCTTGAGATTGGGTCCTACAAGTAAATGCTATACATGCATGCCCTGAGATTGAGCCATATAAGTAAATGCTATGAATAAATGTCCTAACATTGGGCCATATAAGTAATTGCTATGGGTAAATGCCTTGAGATTTGGTCATATAAGTAATGATATAGATAAATGCCCTGAGATTGAGCCACATACGTAATTTGTAGTTATTTTGTTGAATTGTGCTTAAAAGTCATGTCTAAGTATGAATGCCCTGAGATTGGGCCATATAAGTAATTGCTTTGGGAAAATGCCGTGAGATTGGGTCCTATAGGTAAATGCTATAGATGCATGCCCTGAGATTGAGCCATATAAGTAAATGCTATGGATAAATGTCCTGAGATTGGGTCATATAAGTAATTGCTATGGGTAAATGCCGTGAGATTGGGCCCAAAGGTAAATGCTATAGATGCATGCCCTGAGATTGAGCCATATAGGTAAAAACTATGGATAAATGTCCTGAGATTGGGTCATATAGGTAAATGCTATGGGTGAATGCCCTGAGATTTAGACATATAAGTCAGTACAATGGATAAATTCCCTGAGATTGGGTCATACAAGTAAATGCTACGGCCGAATGCCGTGAGATTGGGCCATATAAGTAAATACTATGAATAAATGTCCTGACCTGACATTGAATAAACGTCGTCAAAAAGCACGTTGTTACAACGTATTTGTGTTGTAGAATATTATTGATCAGTCCTACACAGAACACTTTGACTCAAATAACCCTACAAGCATGCACAGGTTAAATATAGCATCTGACCCATAACTGCCAGCATACTGTGTGATAATAACTTCTATCACAGGCAGACAATTTATCAGTGGTTTGCCAGCATATCCAACTTGAAGTCAGACATAGTCAGTATTTTGTCTACAGCTCTACCAGATATTCGACCTTATCAATAGTTGATGATCTCTATCTCGCTTTCTTAGTTCTCTTCCCACTCTAACGTTTCCTCCGCTGGGAACAGCGTTTCGCTTTTGATTCAAGTCTTGATCTAGTCTTTTATACGGGTTTTCCCATCCAGATTTGACTCCATTAAAGACTGCGGGTAAACGGGGAATGAATCCCTCACTCAATTAGCGCTAAATTAATACTGGAGGATTTAATAACGCAGACGCCAGCAGTCTTAAGATTTCATCATGCCTGGGGGGTGTTGGAGGATCGATGGTTGCATGTTTAACTGGTTTAGATATTGCAGTGGCGCCTCTCCTTGACCATTATATGAACCGCTGTCTCGGTCTGAGTAATCCGTGCGTGTACGCTGGTGCTTAAGAACAAATTGAACGACAGTATGCGTGCGTTGGTGCGCACTCCCTCACGCTACGCTGTCATCTGGGCCCTTGGCTACAAGGGCACAGAGTTTCTCTTGTATACACATCACCATGGCAACAAGGTTGCCGTTGACACCAAAGTATGCTTTTGCTGTAGCAACGGGAAAACGGATTTGGCTCCTCAGCACGCGCGTGTGAAAATATGCGAATGCGGTCGTGTAAGCCACAATTGGGTCCATGGGGGGTGGGGGGACGGGGGGGGTGGTCGAGTGCGTGTCCGCACGCGCTGTTATATATTCTTTGTGTGCATGTGCCGCACCATGTGTTAGAGGGGATTTTGGCAAGGACACCCTGCCTTGTCTTCCTGTCAGTGCACACTGTTCAAGACAGCGCACTAATTAACCCTTCAACCCAGGGCTGAACCGTCACCATACGAGTGCTTTATATCGGGCGGTATAGATAATTATTGATATTTATTGTCCATCCATCCATCTTCTTCTCCCTTATCCGGGTTCGGGTCGCGGGGGCAGCAGCCTAAGCAGGGAAGCCCAGACTTTCCTCTCCCCAGCCACTTCGTCTAGCTCAAGGGTGTCAAACTCCGACCCACGGGCCAAATTACTTGGCCCTTGAGGCAATATCAAATTAACATTAGAGCTGGCCCGCCGCTGTAACACCGCATTCACCGCTAATACTCTTACTTGCCAACCCTCTCGATTTTCCCGGGAGACTCCTGAAGTTCAGTGCCCCTCCCGAATTTCATCCCGGACAAGAATATTTGGGGTGGGCTTTAAAGGCACTGCCTTTGGCGTTCTCTACAACCTGTCTCCACGTCCGCTTTTCCTCCATACAAACAGCGTGCCGGCCCAGTCACATAACACATGCGGCTTATACACACACACACAAGTGAATGTAAGGCATACTTGGTCAACAACCATACAGGTCACACTGAGGGTGGCCCTATAAACAACTTTAACACTGTTACGAATATGCGCCACACTGTGAACTCGCACCAAACAAGAATGACACATTTAGGGAGAACATCCGCACCGTAACACAACATAAACACAACAGAACAAATACCCAGAACGCCTTGCAGCACTAAGTCTTCCGGGACGCTACAATATATATACCCCCCGCTGTCACCAAACCCCGTCCACCTCAACCCCACCGCCAAAAAGAGGCATTCAATTTTTATTTAAATTTTATTTTATATGCCATTGATATTTTTAAATTATTATTATTATTTGAAACTCGATTTTGCATGTCACTATAAAGTTATATAAGCCTTGCTAGTTCAATATTCAATGCAAAACTTGTTAAGGGTTAATTTGTTCAACCTCGGCCCGCGGCTTTGTTCAGTTTTAGATTTTGGCCCACTCTGTATTTAAGTTTGACACCCCTGGTCTAGCTCATGGGTGTCAAACTCTGTCAAATTTAATTTAATTTGGCCCTTGAGGCAATATTAAATCAAAATTAGAGCTGGCCCGCCGGTATTATACAACGGCGGTGCCGCTAATACTCATACTTGCCAACCCTCACTATTTTCCCGGGAAGCTACCGAATTTCAGTGCCCCTCCCGAAAATCTCCCGGGGCAATCATTCTCCTGAATTTCTCCCGATTTGCCCCCGGACAACAATATCGGAGGTGTGCCTTAAAGGTACTGCTTTTAACATGCTCTACAACCTGTCATCGCATCTGATTTTCCTCTTTACAAACAGTTTTCCTGCCCAGTCACGTAATATATGCGGCTACTACACTCACATAAGTGAATGCAAGGCAATACTTGGTCAACAGCCATACAGGTCACAGTGAGGGTGACCCTATAAACAACTTTAACACTGTTACGAATATGCGCCACACTGTGAACCCGCACCAAACAAGAGTGACAAACACATTTCGGGAGAACATCCGCACCATAACACAACATAAACACAACAGAACAAATACCCGGAATCCCTTGCAGCACTAACTCTTGCCGGCATGTGGGCCAGCGCGAGCAGGGGCGTGTCTCGGCGCGCTGTCAGCGAATAGGGGGAAAGTGTGTTCGAGCCCACGCCGTGACACAACCAATGTAAACACAATAGTAAATAATAATTGTATCCACATTTTCTTCATTTTGACTTTCTCTTCTCACTCCATGCACAGATAATAAAATGGCGCAACCAATGTCGATACTGTTGCCTGATTGGCTGTTAGCGTCCCACTCCCGCTGATCAGTGTTCAATTCCTGCGTTGCTCGGTCACCATAGAGCGAGTCTCTTTGTTCATGCAACCAACCTTGCTTCGCAACGTTCGCTGTCTTTCGACCAAGGAGAAAAGTAATTATAGAACGTTCTATTGAACATATTTTTTTATTGATATCGATTACGCAATATATTGATGTCGTTTTATCGTCCAGCTCTACCTCAACAAGGTTTCCCTTGCATGTAATTGATTGTGTCGGCCCGCCGCAGCAAAATAAAAGCCACCACACCCTAAAAATGAAGGGTTTTTTTAGGGTAAAATAATTTAAAGGAATATAATCTATATAGGCTTCACGGTGGCAGAGGGGTTAGTGCGCCTGCCTCACAATACGAAGGTCCTGAGTAGTCCTGGGTTCAATCCCGGGCTCGGGATCTTTCTGTGTGGAGTTTGCATGTCCTCCCCGTGAATGCGTGGGTTCCCTCCCGGTACTCCGGCTTCCTCCCACTTCCAAAGACATGCACCTGGGGATAGGTTGATTGGCAACACTAAATGGGCCCTAGTGTGTGAATGTGAGTGTGAATGTTGTCTGTCTATCTGTGTTGGCCCTGCGATGAGGTGGCGACTTGTCCAGGGTGTACCCCGCCTTCCGCCCGATTGTAGCTGAGATAGTCACCAGCGCCTCCCGCAACCCCAAAGGGAATAAGCGGTAGAAAATGGATGGATGGATGGATAATCTACAAACACCGTTTACATATGAATTGGGAAATTGTGTTAGATATAAATATAAACGGAATACAATGATTTGCAAATCCTTTGAACCTATATTCAGCTGAATGCACTACAAAGACAAGATATTTGATGTTCAAACTCATAAACTTTGTTTTTTTGCAAAATATAATTAACTTAGAATTTCATGGCTGCAACACGTGCCAAAGTAAGTGGGAAAGGGCATGTTCACCACTGTGTTACATCACATTTTCTTTTAACAACACTCAATAAACAATTGGGAACTGAGGAAACTAATTGTTGAAGCTTTGAAAGTGGAATTTTTACCATTCTTGTTTTATGTAGAGCTTCTGTCGTTCAACAGTCCGGGGTCTCCGCTGTCGTATTTTACTCTTCATATTGCGCCACACATTTTCAATGGGAGACAGGTCTGGACTGCAGGCGAGCCAGGAAAGTACCCGCACTCTTTTACTACAAAACCACGCTGTTGTAACACGTGGCTTGCATTGTCTTGCTGAAATAAGCAGGGGCGTCCATGATAACGGTGCTTGGATGAAAACATGTGTTGCTCCCAAACCTGTATGTACCTTTCAGCATCAATGGTGCCTTCACAGATGTTTAAGTTACCCATGCCTTGGGCACTAATACACCCCCATACCATCACAGATGCTGGCTTTTGAACTTTGCGCCTAAAACAATCCGGGCGGTTATTTTCCTCTTTGTTCCGGAGGACACCAGGTCCACAGTTTCCAAATATAATTGGAAACGTGGACTTGTCAGACCACAGAACACTTTTTGACTTTGCATCAGTCCATCTTAGATGAGTTCGGGCCCAGCGAAGCCAGCGGCGTTCCTTGGTGTTGTTGATTAATGGGTTTTGCTTTGCATAGCAGAGTTTTAACTTGCACTTACAGATGTAACAACCAACTGTAGTTACTAACAGTGGTTTTATGAAGTGTTCCTGAGTCCATGTGGTGATATCCTTTACACATTGATATCTGTTTTTGATGCAGTACCGATCAGAGGTCCGTAATATCATCGCTTACGTCCAGTGATTTCTCCAGATTCTCTGAACCTTTTTGATGACTTTACGGACCGTAGATGGTAAAATCCCTAAATTCCTTGCTACAGCTCGTTGAGAAATGTTGTTCTAAAACTGTTCGACAATGTGCTTACAAATTGGTGACCCTCACCCCATCCTTGTTTGTGAATTAGTTACTGCTTTTATACCCAATCATGGCACCCACCTGTTCCCAATTAGCCTGCACACCTGTGGGATGTTCCAAATAAGTCTTTGGTGAGAATTCCTCAACTTTATCAGTATTTATTGCCACCTTTCCCAATTTCTTTGTCACGTGTTGCTGGCTTCAAATTCTAAAGTTAATGATTATTTGCAAAAAAAAAACAAGTTTATCAGTTTGAACATCAAATATGTTGTCTTTGTAACATATTCAACTGAATATGGGTTGAAAATGATTTGCAAATCATTGTATTCCGTTTATATTTACATCTAACACAATTACCCAACTCATATGGAAACGGGGTTTGAATATATAGATATACATGGCATTTATTTTATGCACTATTTACTAATAATGCATAAAAAAATGTGGCCACCGATAAAAGACTTTGACCACCGAAACGGCATAGTCGATGTTGTGATGACGTAAGCAATACGTACGTGATTGTAATGAATGGACGTACTTTGATGGACCCGAGATATTCTCGCTGACATTATCACTGCAAGGCATGTGGTAAACCCTGCTCAAACCTATTTCCTTCATACGCACCCAGAATGTCCGACGCTCTAACAAACAAAACGCAGAGTCAGGAGCGTGCGTGAAAGGACGTGCTTAAGTACAAACGAGGGCACATCTCCGCAGACTCCACCTGGCGAGTATCTAAAGCCGCAATTACACAATCCCTGTGTTCAAAGTATTTCACGGAGAAAATATCACCGCCGCATTCTTCTCCCATGACCTGCTTGCCCCTTTTTTTGTGGACCGACTACACCGTCTGTGTCACGGCTGCAAGGTTGGAGTGGCTAAACGTGTCTGACTGTGAACACACCGAATCATATTGCCATCAAATTGTAGAGGTGCAGATTAATATGACAGTGGCCTATTTGTTCCAGTGACTGTATTTCTGGGTCATATCCAGGCAGATGACAAGATGGGGACTCGTTTAGAATAAGCCTGCTGCTCTATGTGCGTGTGTGCGTGTCTGTGTGTGTCAGCATTGTGTGCGGAAGGGCAAGCTTGTGTGAGAACGAGAAGCAAGGCCCTAGGTTGCCATGGCTTTGTTTATAAACAGGATTCCTCACTTTGCACAATAACATGCCCCAATAGCAATTGTTGTCATCTGACTTGTGGATCAGGACTGAAACAACACAGGCGGCACATTGCATCCAGAAATGATAGTGTTGCATTTCATACATACATATATATATATATATACATATATATATATATATGTATATGGCCACACCTGGTGTCAATCAGCCCGCTCCTATTTAGACCTGTTTTCTCCTCCAGTCTATGCGGGATTATTGTCTTGTCAAGTCGCTCTTGTCGTTGCTACCTTTCGTGTCGTGTATTTGCAGCGTAGCGGTAAGCTACATTGTGTTAGATGCTTGTAGACTACTGTTTTTTTGTTCCCTGCTTCCAAGTTTTTTTTTGTACTACACGTTAA
This sequence comes from Nerophis ophidion, assembly GCF_033978795.1. Lineage (NCBI taxonomy): Eukaryota > Metazoa > Chordata > Actinopteri > Syngnathiformes > Syngnathidae > Nerophis > Nerophis ophidion. The sequence goes on from NC_084634.1 coordinate 14,954,098, forward strand.
GACTTCTGTTGTGGAAGCTAGCTACCCGCTAGCTTCCCCGCTAGACCCTTTTTGTTTTTGCTAGCTTCCAGGCTAAGCTCCTTTTATTTTCTAGCTCCCATGCTAGCTTTCTTAGTTGGTTATCCGCCTCGTCCGCGCTTTTTGTTGTAGCCTTTGTTTTGTTTTGTTTTAGTGTTTTAAATTAAATCATGTTTTCCTGTTCAATGCCTGCCTCCGTCTCTGTATCTTGGGGTTCATCACAAACTGATTTTGACATATATATATATATATATATATATATATATATATATATATATATATATATATATATATATATATATATATATATATATATGTATATATATATATATGTATATATATATATATATATATATATATATGTATATATATATATATATATATATATATGTATATGTATATATATATATATATATATGTGTGTGTGTGTATATATATATGTATGTATGTATGTATATGTGTGTGTATTTATGTATATATATGTATGTATGTGTATATATGTACTGTATGTTGTATTTAATTTCTATATATATATATGTATGTTTGTATATATATGTATGTATATATATATATATATATATA
>NC_084634.1:14959697-14982197 GCF_033978795.1 Nerophis ophidion
TTGGCTATATTATACACGTTCCCCCAACCCCGCCCACCTCAAACGGCGCACGGAGAGCGGGGGAATTTGGTGCTAGCGGGGTGTATAATATAGCCAAGAGTCATGGATGCATTGGAATTCTGGGTAATTCTTATTTTGCGTTTATAATGTGTTACAGAGCCAGTGTTTTCCAGAAATGTGTTTGATGTGGGTTCACAGAGTATGGCGCATATTAGTAAGAGTGTTAAAGTTGTTTATATCACAACCGTCAGTGTAAAAGGTATGGCTGTTGACCAAGTAGGCGTTGCAATCTCGTATGAGAAGCAGCGATATGCATGTGTCCGACCGGCAAGCAGATAGCATGGTGTAAAGGTGGGCGCGACGACATGTTGTAGAGCAGTGGTCCCCAACCACCGAGCCGTGGCCGCAAAATAATTATTTATTTTTTATTTATTTTTTTAATATCACACACAATTTTTTACTGCATGCCATTGGTAATCGCACGGGTGAGAAGAGGTTTTAAAATTATCAGCGCCTGCTTACTTTTACCGCATGCCTTGAATAAGTGCAGGAGTGAGAAGAGGTTTTAAATTAATTAGCATCCTGGCGGCTATTCAATGACATACGGTAGTCTGGAATTTACAGCAAGTTAATCTCATGACGCAGTAAATTGAATGATGTGGACACGGAAGTAAGTAATATGCAACCACAATGATGTTGTCCTTGTTTGTATTGACACATGCTTGTTTTACTCTGCGATTGTGTTCAATTAATTATTACATATGTCTAGCTAGTGTGCTACTGTGTGCTTAGCTGTTGTGTAGCTGCTTGCTCCCAGTAGCCTTGCAGGTTTACCTTTTGCAAAAGGCTTGACTAAATTAGAAGAAACTCTGTGATTGTTGGAGGACATTTATATGTTAACCGCCTGTCCTGCTTTGCAAAAGTAAACACGCTACAGGGCTGCTTGTATCGCACATGATATCACACGCAAGTAAACACGCTGCAAGACTGCTTGTATCGCACATGATATCACACGCAAGTAAACACGCTGCAAGACTGCTTGTATCGCACATGATACCACACGCAAGTAAACACGCTGCAAGACTGCTTGTATCGCACATGATATCACACGCAAGTAAACACGCTGCAAGACTGCTTGTATCGCACATGACATCACACAAAAGTAAACACGCTGCAGGACTGCTTGTATCGCACATGATATCACACACATGTAAACACGCTGCAAGACTGCTTTTATTGCACATGATATCGCACACCAGTAAAACCCTGCATGACTGCTTATATCGCACATGATATCACACGCTAGTAAACACACTGCAGGACTGCTTGTATCGCACATGATATCACACACACGTAAATACGCTGCAGGACTGCTTGTATCACACATGATATCACACACAAGTAAACACGTTGCAGGACTGCTTGTATCGCACATGATATCACACACAAGTAAACACGCTGCAGGACTGCTTGTATCGCACATGATATCACACACATGTAAACACGCTGCAAGACTGCTTTTATTGCACATGATATCGCACACCAGTAAAACCCTGCATGACTGCTTATATCGCACATGATATCACACGCTAGTAAACACACTGCAGGACTGCTTGTATCGCACATGATATCACACACACGTAAATACGCTGCAGGACTGCTTGTATCACACATGATATCACACACAAGTAAACACGTTGCAGGACTGCTTGTATCGCACATGATATCACACACAAGTAAACATGCTGCAGGACTGCTTGTATCGCACATTATATCACACACAAGTAAACACGCTGCAGGACTGCTGGTATCGCAAATGATATCGCAGACAAGTATTTAACCCTGCAGCACTGCTTGTATTGCACATGATATCACACACAAGTAAACACGCTGCAGGACTGCTTGCATCGCACATGATATCACACGCTAGTAAACACGCTGGAGGTCTGCTTGTATCGCACATGATGTCACACACAAGTAAAGACATTGCAGGACTGCTGGTATCGCAAATGATATCGGACACAAGTATTAAACCCTGCAGGATTGCTTGTATTGCAGATGATATCACACACAAGTAAACACGCTGCAGGACTGCTTGCATCGCACATGATATCACAAGCTAGTAAACAAGCTCCAGCACTGCTGCATGATATCAAACGCAAAAAAATAATGTCGCAGGACTGCTTGTATCGCACATGATGACACACGTAAGTAAACACGCTGCAGGACTTCTCGCATCGCACAGGATATAACACACAAGTAAACATGCAGCAGGATAGCTTGTGTTGCACTTGATATCACACGCAAGTATAAATGCTGCAGGATTACTTGTATCGCACATGACATCACATGTAAGTTAACACGCTGCAGGACTGCTTGTATCGCACATGATATCGCACGCAAGTAAAGACGCTGCAGGACTGCTTGTATCATACACGATATCCCACACAAGTAAAAACGCTGCAGGACTGCTTGTATCGTAAATGATATCACAAGCAAGTAAACGAGCTGCAGGACTGCTTGTAACGTACATGAAATCACAAGCAAGTAAAAACGCTGCAGGACTGCTTGTATCGTAAATGATATCACAAGCAAATAAACGAGCTGCAGGACTGCTTGTATCGTAAATGATATCACAAGCAAGTAAACGAGCTGCAGGACTGCTTGTATCGTAAATGATATCAAAAGCAAGTAAACGAGCTGCAGGACTGCTTGTATCGTAAATGATATCACAAGCAAGTAAACGAGCTGCAGGACTGCTTGTATCATAAATGATATCACAAGCAAGTAAACGAGCTGCAGGACTGCTTGTAACGTACATGAAATCACAAGCAAGTAAACAAGCTGCAGGACTGCTTGTATCGTACATGATATCACAAGCAAGTAAACATGCTGCAGGATCGCTCGTATCGCACATTTCCCGATACTTGTATCTCTGATATCGCATTACTGGATGTGCAGCGACTTACTATCATGACCTGCATTGCGTGTGACATGTTTCCCTGTCTGTGCGCTTGTAATACATCGCTCTTTTATACACTCAATATGTTAATGGATGTATCGACGTCCACTACACAGCACGTAATATGGATAATCCTCTGTTTATCTGAACAGGATATATACAGTAAGTAACGATGCATCCCTGCATTGCGGTGGGTTAATCGTGCTTAGAAGCAGCCGGCGTTAATACTTCTACACTGCGGATGTTATAGGCAGTCATAATGCTGAAGATTGATAAGTCTTTCTGCAGCGGACAACAAAGCTCCTTAAACTGATGCTTGGCAAGCAGCAGGAGAGAATGGTGCTCTGGAGAAGGACGGGTGGTGGTTGGATGTGATACATGCCAAGAAAGATTCACAAAATTATATCTCTACGAATTAGTAGTTTTTACAGTACCTTTTCCCAGTATTTCGGAGCAATGAGTAATGTTATGCATTGCAATACCTTATAATACTCATATGTTTATGTCGAGGACAGGAGTGTTCAAACTACATCAATTTGGCCCCGCGAGACGTCACTAGTCCAATAAGCGATTCACGGAAGGCTGATATCTGCCATTTTGGCGCCATCTGATGGCCATCAAGGGGACATGTGGAGGTTACCCTCTGGTTTGGTTTCTCCTGGCCGACAGCTCTTCGGGAGCCCGGTAGATAGTTTGAATAAAGTCTTTTTATTTGCATAAACGCACACAGCGATTGCTTTCCAGCAATATCTGTTTTTTTCTTTTCAGTCTCATGTGTTTCTCCCTGGCTCCAACTGCAACTCGTTGTCTCGGTCCGGCTGCTGCTAATAAAGGCGACAGCTGATTAGATAACAAAGCCCTTCTGGGCCATCTACTATGATATATCGAAAAAAAAATCGATATATTATCGAATCGTGACCCCAAGAATCGATATTGAATCGAGTCGTGGGACACCCAAAGATTCACATCCCTAATAATATATATATATATATATATATATATATATATATATATATATGTATGTATGAAATACTCGAGTTGGTGAATTATACGCCACCCCTCTTAACCACGCCCCCCCACCCCAACCACACATCCGCCCCACCCCCGACCACACCCCCCACCTCCCGAAATCGGAGGTTTCAAGGTTGGCAAGTATGAAACACGGTAAACATTTTTTTTCTCTTCTATTAAACCCAGACTGCAGGATTTTAAATATGCAGACTTACAACAGTTGCCATATCAATATTTTTTGCATCCGGTATATTTATTTGCGAAATAATTTGTTAGTGGCCAGGCCAGGGGGGACTTTTGAATATCGGCCGTTTCCAAGGGAGACCAACCCCCACAGCTTATATAACACAGGAAACAGATGTTGGCAACGCCAGAATATCTCCCTCTCCCCACCCTTCAATCCACTTTCTTAGCCTTTTGTTGTGTGTTTTCTCTCGCCCCCCCCCCTTACACACACACACACACACACATACACATACTCACACACACTGTTACGGTGTGCTTGTTGTCTGTACCACCACGGCAGCTGTGTTGCTCACTATTTTGCCACATTTGGAGGCAGAAGTGTTCAAATGCTCTGACACAGATACATATAATTACGTCCTTTTAATTGGAGGGCGTGCGTTGTGGGGACCTGAAAGTCTAATGAAAGTCTCACGCAACGCTTCTCGGTTTTTGGTTTCCCTTCAGTCTCAGATTCTTCTTAGAGTTGTGGGGGGCGGGGGAGAGGTCACATCATTTTGACTTCTGAATTATTTGTTGTGTAATCGGGCTCTTCGGCTGCAAATACTCAAGCAGTGTGATTTTTTTTTTTTCCATTACACACGCTCCCAAAATATACCCCTCTTGAATGAGAAAGAGGAGATATACACCGTCCGTGGACTTTACCTTAAAAAGATGGCGCCTCTGTTGCCAGAATTCTGCTGTAAAAGTAACAAGAGTACTGTTTTTCTATTTATAGCAGGGGTCTCAAACATGCGGCCCGTGAGACATTATTATGCGGACTGCGCTTTGATATGACAATTTAATGTGGGTGCGGCCCGCGAGTTTAATATGAAGGGCGCTTGACAGCGTCATACTTGCCAACGTCCCCAATTTTCCCGGGAGACCCCTAAATTTCAGGGCGACCAATTCTCTCAAAGCCCCTGTCAATTTTTACCAGATCAACAATATTCAGGGAGTGCTATAATTGCACTGCCTTTAGCGCCCTCTACATCCTGAATTGACAGCGTGTAAGCCCAGTTGTATGTTGCATCTGGCCGTGTGAGACGCACGTATGATATTGCAAGATTGATCAATCAATCAATCAATCAATGTTTATTTATATAGCCCTAAATCACAAATGTCTCAAAGGACTGTACAAACCACTACGACTACGACATTCTCAGAAGAACCCACATAAGGGCAAGGAAAACTCACACCCAGTGGGACGCCAGTGACAATGATGACTATGAGAAACCTTGGAGAGGACCTCAAATGTGGGCAACCCCCCACCCCCTCTAGGGGACCGAAAGCAATGGATGTCAAGCGGGTCTAACATGATACTATGAAAGTTCAATCCATAGTGGCTCCAACACAGCCGCGAGAGTCCAGTTCAAAGCGGATCCAAGACAGCAGGGAGAGTCCCGTCCACAGGAAACCATCCCAAGCGGAGTCGGATCAGCATCGTAGAGATGTCCCCAGCCGATACACAGGCGAGCGGTCCATCCTGGGTCCCGACGAGCGGTCAGTCCTGGGTCCCGACTCTGGACAGCCAGTACTTCATCCATGGTCATCGGACCGGACCCCCTCCACAAGGGAGGGGGGGACAGAGGAGAAAAAGAAAAGAAGCGGCAGATCAACTGGTCTAAAAAGGGGGTCTATTTAAAGGCTAGAGTATACAAATTAGTTTTAAGGTGAGACTTAAATGCTTCTACTGAGGTAGCATCTCGAACTGTTACCGGGAGGGCATTCCAGAGTACTGGAGCCCGAACGGAAAACGCTCTATAGCCCGCAGACTTTTTTGGGGGCTTTAGGAATCACTAATAAGCCGGAGTCTTTTGAGCGCAGATTTCTTGCCGGGGCATATGGTACAATACAATCGGTAAGATAGGATGGAACTAGACCGTGTAGTATTTTATACGTAAGTAGTAAAACCTTAAAGTCACATCTTAAGTGCACAGGAAGCCAGTGCAGGTGAGCCAGTACAGGCGTAATGTGATCAAACTTTCTTGTTCTTGTCAAAAGTCTAGCAGCCGCATTTTGTACCAACTTTAATCTTTTAATGCTAGACATGGGGAGACCCGAAAATAATACGTTACAGTAGTCGAGGCGAGACGTAACAAACGCATGGATAATGATCTCGGCGTCGTTAGTGGCCAAAATGGGGCGAATTTTAGCGATATTACGGAGATGAAAGAAGACCGTTTTAGTAATGCTTTTAATGTGTGGCTCAAAGGAGAGAGTTGGGTCGAAGATAATACCCAGATTCTTTACCGAGTCACCTTGTTTAATTATTTGGTTGTCAAATGTTACAGTTGTATTATTAAATAGGGGTCGGTGTCTAGCAGGACCGATAATCAGCTTTTCCATTTTTTTGGCGTTAAGTTGCAAATAATTAGCTGACATCCATTGTTTAATTTCATTAAAACACGCCTCCAGCTGACTACAATGCGGCGTGTTGGTCAGCTTTAGGGGAATGTAGAGTTGGGTGTCATCAGCATAACAGTGAAAACTAATACTGTATTTGCGTATGACGTCACCCAGCGGCAGCATGTAGATGCTGAAGAGTGCAGGGCCAAGGACCGAACCTTGGGGAACTCCACAGGGTTGATATATTTGATCAACAGCTACACACGTCACACTAAGGGTGGCCGTAAAAAAAACTTTTAACACTGTTACAAATATATGCCAGACCGTGAACCCACACCAAACAAGAATGGCAAACACATTTCGGGAGAACATCCGCATCGTAACACACCAGAAGAATTACCCAGAATCCCATGCAGACCTAACTCTTCCGGGCTACAATATACACACTCCTGTTACCACCAACCCCCCACGCCTCAGCCTCCCTACTTGCATCGGTTGAGGTGTTGTATATTGTAGCCCTGCACGGTGTTCTGGGTATTTGTTCTCTTGTGTTTAAGTTGTGTTAGGGTGCGGAAATTCTCCCAAAGAGGGTTTGTCATTCTTGTTTGGTGTGAGTTCAAAGTGTGGCGCATATTTGTAACAGTGTTGAAAGTTTTTTTACGGGCACCCTCAGTGTGACGTGTATGGCTGTTGAACAAGTACATCTTGCAGCCTCTGACAAGTCTCATACAACATGTTAGAGAGCCGGCATATTGGTTGAGTGATATAAAAGCGTGCGCGATGACATGTAGTGGAGCAGTAGTCCTCTTATAGGGGGTACGCGAACCCCTGGAGGTACTTGAAGGTATGCCAAGGGACAAGTGAGATTTATTAAAAACATTATAAAAAAACAGCAGCAATTCCTAAACTCTTTATACATATATTTATTGAATAATACTTCAACGAAGTATGAATGTAAGTTCATAAACTGTGGAAAAATAATACAGCAATCCAACATTCAGTGTTGACAACATGACTTTTTGTGGACATGTTCCATAAATATTGATGTTAAAGATTTCTTTTTTTGTGAAGAAATGTTTAGAATTAAGTTGATGAATCCGGATGGATCTCTATTACAATCCCCAAAGAAGGCACTTTAAGTTGATGATTACTTCTATGTGTAGAAATATTTATGTATAATTGAATCACTTGTTTATTTTTTCAACAAGTTTTTTTGATATTTTCATATCTTTTTTTCCAAATAGTTCAAGAAAGACCACTACAAATGAGCAATATTTTACACTGTTCTACAATTTAATAAATCAGAAAATGGTGACATAGTGCTGTATTTTACTTCTTTATCTCTTTTTTTTTCAACCAAAAATGCTTTGTTCTGATTAGGGGGTACTTGAATAAAAAAATGTTCACAGGGCGTACATCACTGAAAAAAGTTTGAGAACCACAGTTGTAAAGGACGTTAAAGGCAGTGCAGTAACGGCAGCCCTTAATAATGTCGGCCGGTTGTACCGGTAGATTGTCGGAAAGTGCAGTGAAATTCAGGAGTCTCCAGGATTGTTTAAGAAATCTTTTCTTGCAGCCCAGCCTCACCCAGTTTCTGCATCCAGTGGCCCCCAAGTAAATTGAGTTTGAGACCCCTGATTTATAGTAATGCACCGTGAATATATCAACAACTTACTTTACGGTCAAAAGCTTAGTCGCCAGGATTTTACCGTAAAAGTAACAGTGGTGTGGTTTTCCTTTTACAGTAATGCACATGCAAAATCAACAATTTCAGTAAAAACGGTTATCTTTCTCCCTGGAATGTTACTGTAAAAATAACAGTGGTATGGTTTTCCTTTTACAGTAATGTAATCACCAGATGATTCCCGAGCGCGGCCACCGCTGCTGCTCACTGCTCCCCTCACCTCCCATGGGGTGGAGCTAGGGGATGGGTCAAATGCAGAGGGTAATTTCACCACACCTCAGTGGTACTTTAACTCTACTTTCATTAGAACTTTAATGCACATCCATAATTTCAGTAAAAACGGTTATTTCAGTCGCAGGAATGATACTGTAAAAATAACAGTGGTATGGTTTTCCTTTTATAGTAAAAATGCACATGTAAAATCAATCATTTCAGTAAACATGGTTATCTTAGTCGCAGGAAAGTTACTGTAAAAATAACAGTGGTATGGTTTTCCTTTTACAGGATAAATACATGTAGAAACGACAGTAAACAAGCTGGCAGTTCAGTCAGAATAATGTTACTATAAAAATAGCAGTGGTTCCGTTTTTAAATTTACATTATTTCACTGTTAAAACAACGGCTGTAGATTTTACGGTAAAATACAAAAAAATAAAAGTCCAGTCACCAGAATTCTACTGTAAAAATACAAGTGATACTGTTTTTTTCATTTACAGTAACACACTGTAAAAAAAAAAAAACAACAGCAGGTTTGAAGGTTAAAAACTGACAGCTCAGAATTTTACAGTGACATTTTGAAATAAAAATGTTTTTTAATAGGTACGACTGTAGAGATTAAAATAAAAACTAGCATTTCGGTTGCCTGAATTTTACCTTAAAAAATATACACCAAAAAAGTTGTATATTTCTTTTAAACAAAGTCTGATAGTTTATATATCAATGATGAAATAAATATTAACATTGTAACACATGCCAATACGGCCGGGTTAGTTTACTAAATTGCAATTTTAAATTTTGCTCCGAAATATCCTGCAGAAACGTCGCGGTATGAAACAGATCAAGGCACATCCCTGATATCCGGAGGTTTATTGAACGTTTTATTGAAAGAGTTTTGGTCAACTTGATCTCAAAGGTTTTGCGCGGTGGATATTTCTCTGCTTTTTTATTTTTTTATTTTTTTAAATGCAGTAATTTTGTGTATAATCCAAAGTGAATTGTATGGCGACTTAAAACCCACTGATTTGATTTTACAGTGAATGGATGCAAGAAAGACAAGTAAAAGAAATACAGTTCCTGAGGTCCAATCCCCTGATGGCCTTCCTTGTTCAGGTCCTATTTCTGAGCGCTGCCGTGCCATTGTCGTGGTGTATCAAACTCGAGCCTGGTGGAAAATAACTTCAGGATTATTGATTACAAAACACCATGTCTTTTTTTTTTTTTTTGAGTTCATTTTTGAACAATTCAATTCTGCCTCCGCTCCATGCGGATGATGCCTGTTGCCAAGGTGACCATTGCACTGTAACCCAGGTGTCAGACCCTTTCTGCCAGTCACGCCCTGTGATTGGCCTACTGACCCAGGGCGACGGATCGGCCTTTTCGATTGGCCGGCGGCTTGGCAGCGGCGGTGAACATTGATTTAATGGAGTGGCAGGCGGGCAGACAGGCGGCGCTCACACACACACACACACATATATTTCTATATATACAAGCGGCTGGAGGTGCAAGGGGAAATGCGGCCCAGTAGGGTGTCACCCAGGTGGGTGTGAGCGTATGTGTGCGTAATATCATGCTCCCCGGGAGAGGCGTCGCTGGCAGTAACAGAAGCTCTCCCAGGAGCAGACCCTGCTGGGTAATATCACACTCCCCAGGGAGTCTGCAAAACACGGCCGCCACACACGGCCTGTGTACCAGCGCCACGGCGCGCTTTTCTAACAACGCAAAGATCTCCGAGCGAGGGCTCCTACCTGCCCCGTGCATCCAGGCAAGGTCAAACGAAGCCGGAGCTCGGACCTTCCGCGAGGGTTTAAAGCAGGGGTCATCAACCTTTTTGAAACCAAGAGCTACTTCTTGGGTACTGAATAATGCGAAGGGCTACCAGTTTGATACACACTTAAATAAATTGCCAGAAATAGCCAATTCGCTCAATTAACCTTTAATAAATAAATCTATATATATATATTTTTAAAAAATGGGTATTTCTGTCTGTCATTCCGTCATACATACGGAAGGTTTTCTGTAGAAAATAAATGATGAAAAAAACACTTAATTGAACGATTTAAAAGAGGAGAAAACACGGAAAAAAATAATAAAAATTTTGAAATATAGTTTATCTTCAATTTTGACTCTTTAAAATTCAAAATTCAACCGAAAAAATGTAGTGAAAAACTAGCTAATTAAAATCTTTTTGAAAAAATAAAAGAAAGAATTTATGGAACATCATTACTAAATTTTCCTGATTAAGATTAATTTTAGAATTTTGATGACATGTTTTAAATAGGTTAAAATCCAATCTGCACTTTGTTAGAATATATAACAAATTGGACCAAGCTATATTTCTAACAAAGACAAATCCTTATTTCTTCTAGATTTTCCAGAACAAAAATTTTAAAAGAAATTCATAAGACTAGAGTAAAGCCGCTTCTCCACATCGAGAGAAGCCAGATGAGGTGGCTCGAGCATCTGGTCAGGATGCCACCCGAACGCCTCCCTAGGGAGGTGTTTAGGGCACGTCCAACCATTAGGAGGCCACGGGGAAGACCCAGGACACGTTGGGAAGACTATGTCTCCTGGCTGGCCTGGGAACGCCTCGGGATCCCCCGGGAAGAGCTAGACGAAGTGGCTGGGGAGAGGGAAGTCTGGGCTTCCCTGCTTAGGCTGCTGCCTCCGCGACCCGACCTCGGATAAGCGGAAGATGATGGATGGATGGATCTACAGATTTTCTAGATTTGCCAGAATAATATTTTTGAATTTTAATCATAATAAGCTTGAAGAAATATTTCACAAATATTCTTTGTCGAAAAAACAGAAGCTAAAATTAAGAATTAAATTAAAATGTATTTATTACTCTTTACAATAAAAAAAATAAAAATACTTGAACATTGATTTAAATTGTCAGGAAAGAAGAGGAAGGAATTCAAAAGGTAAAAAGGTATATGTGTTTAAAAATCCTAAAATTATTTTTAGGGTTGTATTTTTTCTCTAAAATTGTCTTTGTGAAAGTTATAAGAAGCAAAGTAAAAAAATGAATGAATTTATCTAAACAAGTGAAGACCAAGTCTTTAAAATATTTTCTTGGATTTCCAAATTCTATTTGAGTTTTGTCTCTCTTAGAATTAAAAATGCCAAGCAAAGCGAGACCAGCTTGCTAATAAATAAATAAAATTTAAAAAATAGAGGCAGCTCACTGGTAAGAGCTGCTATTTGAGCTATTTTTAGAACAGGCCAGCGGGCTACTCATCTGGTCCTTATGGGCGACCTGGTGCCCGCGGGCACCGCGTTGGTGACCCTTGGTTTAAAGAAATGAGCGATGAGCTATGGCACGATTACCTTCACCGACCCTGAAGAAATACTCGTTCGATTTGGAATGACCTTGACTAGAGGACAACCTTCCAACTCATTCGGGCTTTTCAGGAATTACTTTTAGGTTTCTCAAACATGGCCGTTTCTTTTTTTCCTTGCAAGCAATTCGATCCAAGAACACATTTTCCGGATTTTACAATGAAAAGAACTTACCTCTATAATTTGTAATTTTTTTGTAATTTTTATTTTGTGTGTCAAACTATTTAAATATTCATCCATCCATCCATCTTCTTCCGCTTATCAGAGGTCGGGTCGAGGGGGCAGCAGCCTAAGTATTCAGTGGTGATTAATACGGATGTCCGATAAAGGCTTTTTTGCTGATATTCCGATATTGTCCAACTCTTAATTACCGATTCCGACATCAACCGATACGATATATACAGTCGTGGAATCAACACATTATTATGCGTCATTTTTTTGTGCTGCCCTGCTGGATGCATTAAACAATGTAACAAGGTTTTCCAAAATAAGAGAACAATTTCTACTCAAATTATGGAAAAAAATGCCAACATGGCACTGCCGTATTTATTATCAAAGTCACAAAGTGCATTTTTTTTTTTTAACATGCCTCAAAACAGCATCTTGGAATTTGGGATATGCTCTCCCTGAGATAATCCTGATACCCACTAAAACTATGGGAAATACTATACTTTGAGTTTCACAAAGTCTAAGTCTAAGAAAGTACTTTTTTTTTTTTTTTTTTTTAACATGCCTCAAAACAACAGCTAAAAAAACAATGAAGGCACACAGCTTCAGTCCAGAGTATACTAGAGTAATAAAGTAAACAATAACATAGTCCTTATTTAGTACAAGACTGCTTGGCATACTGTATAACAGAAAATTATAAACTGGGCTCAATCTGCCCTGCTCTAATGTATTTGTTTGATTAACACAAATGTGCTGCAAGCTGGTGGTGAGTGCTTGAAGTGGCCTCCCAGTCAGTCAGAGCATCTGAAATTCTGCGTTGAGACAGGGCACCTCCGTTCACTGCGAGCTGCAACGTGTGCGCCATGCAGGGCAGACTGGCCACACCAAACTCCACCGTAGTTTTTGCCATATTGCGTGCGTTGTCCCTGACCACAACGTGAGCTTTCGCCCCTGGGTGTTTTTTGTTATATTTTTTTTTAAAGGGGAACATTATCACCAGATGGCTTCACGGTGGCAGAGGGGTTAGTGCGTCTGCCTCACAATACGAAGGTCCTGCAGTCCTGGGTTCAAATCGGGGCTCGGGATCTTTCTGTGTGGAGTTTGCATGTTCTCCCCGTGAATGCGTGGGTTCCCTCCGGGTACTCCAGCTTCCTCCCACCTCCAAAGACATGCACCTGGGGATAGGTTGATTGGCAACACTAAATTGGCCCTAGTGTGTGAATGTGAGTGTGAATGTTGTCTGTCTATCTGTGTTGGCCCTGCGATGAGGCGGAGACTTGTCCAGGGTGTACCCCGCCTTCCGCCCGATTGTAGCTGAGTTAGGCGCCAGCGCCCCCCGCTACCCCGAAAGGGAATAAGCGGTAGGAAATGGATGGATGGATTATCACCAGATCTATGTAAGCGTCAATATATACCTTGCAGTGTTTCCCACAAGTCAGGCATCTATTTGTGGTGGTGTGGTCTGGCGGCATCTTCCGCTTATCCGTGGTCGGGTCGCGGGGGCAGCAGCCTAAGCAGGGAAGCCCAGACTTCCCTCTCCCCAGCCACTTCGTCTAGCTCTTCCCGGGGGATCCCGAGGCGTTCCCAGGCCAGCCGGGAGACATAGTCTTCCCAACGTGTCCTGGGTCTTCCCCGTGGCCTCCTACCGGTTGGACGTGCCCTAAACACCTCCCTAGGGAGGCGTTCGGGTGGCATCCTGACCAGATGCCCGAACCACCTCATCTGGCTCCTCTCGATGTGGAGGAGCAGTGGCTTTACTTTGAGTTCCTCCCGAATGGCAGAGCTTCTCACCCTATCTCTAAGGGAGAGCCCCGCCACACGGCGGAGGAAACTCATTTCGGCTGCTTGTACCCGTGATCTTATCCTTTCGGTCATGACCCAAAGCTCATGAGCATAGGTGAGGATGGGAACGTAGATCGACCGGTAAATTGAGAGCTTTGCCTTCCGGCTCAGCTCCTTCTTCACCACAACGGATCGGTACAACGTCCGCATTACTGAAGACGCCGCACCGTTCCGCCTGTCGATCTCACGATCCACTCTTCCCCCACTCGTGAACAAGACTCCTAGGTACTTGAACTCCTCCACTTGGGGCAGGGTCTCCTCCCCAACCCGGAGATGGCACTCCACCCTTTTCCGGGCGAGAACCATGGACTCGGACTTGGAGGTGCTGATTCTCATTCCGGTCGCTTCACACTCGGCTGCGAACCGATAATTATAACACTTTATGTACATATTTATATAATATTTACATATTTATATAATATGTAACTACAAGCTCCATTCACAGACAGAGTCCCATTGCTTTTATGAGCAGTCGAGCAAGTCAAAAGCCGGAAAAAAAAAGAATAATAAAAAACTTGAATTTTTTTATTTTTATTTTATTTTATTTGTGGCGGCCGTAATTCTTTCGTGGCGGGCCGCCACAAATAAATGAATGTGTGGGAAACCCTGCCTTGATGTTGCAGAAAAAAGACCATATGTTTTTTTAACCGATTTCCAAACTCTCTAAGGGTGAATTTGGCGATTTAAACGCCTTTCAATTGTTTGGTGTCGGAGCGATGACCTTTCACCCGTCACGTTACAATGGGAAGCAATCCACCATTTTCTCAAACACATTACACACACCAAGTCAAATCAACTCTGTTATTTTCCGTTTTATCGACTGTTTTCCGTACCTTGGAGACATCATGCCTCGTCGGTGTGTGGTCGGCGGGTGTAACAACACTATCAGGGACGGATTCAAGTTGACTTACGTGGAGTGTGCATCGATTAGCACGTCATGCTAATCAATGCTAACATGGCAGAAATGGCAAGAATGTGTGGATATCCCGCGACACTCAAAGCAGATGCATTTCCAACGATAAAGTCAACGAAATCACAAATGTGAGTTTTGTTGATGTTATTGACTTATTTGCTAATCAGACATATTTGGTCACGGCATGACTGCCAGCTAATCGATGCTAACATGCTATTTAGGCTAGCTGTATGTACATTTATAGCTATATTTGCATCCAACCTTTCCCTCTGCCCACATTTAATGCCAAACAAACACTTACCAATCGACGGATTTATGTTACTCCAGTGGTCAAAAGATGCAATCGTTGGTTAGAAGGCGATTGCTGAGTAGCTTCAGTTTCTTTATACAATTTCATTTTCGCTATCTGCCTCCACACTCCAACCATCCGTTTCAATACATGCGTAATCTGTTGAATCGCTTAAGACGCTGAAACCCGAGCTAATGTCGCTATATCTTGCTGTTCTATCCGCCATGTTTGTTTGTATTGGCGTCACTATGTGACGTCACAGGAAAATGGACGGGTGGATTTACGGATAGCGAAAATCAGGCACTTTAAAGCCTTTTTTCGGGATATTCCATGATGTGTAAAATTTAGAAAAAAACTTTGAAAAATAAAATAAGCCACTGGGAACTGATTTTTATTGGTTTTAACCCTTCTGAAATTGTGATAATGTTCCCCTTTAAGCGACAACTGTGTTGTACTACTTTTTTTCGGTGTTTGATTTTCATCCATCTTTCGCTTGTATTCATCGTGTATCTGCTTATGATTTTTGAAGAGGTGGGAGATCAAATTGCTCGTATTAAAGGAAGACGTCTTGGTTCCTCCTCGCGTAACCAACTTTTTGCAGTCATTGCAAATTGCCAGTTTTTCATCCATCAGATACACTTTAAATTAATCCCAAACCATTACAGTAGACGTGGTGTCGTTAGTCAGTCACCGAGCGAGCTGGCTTGTTAGCCACGGCTACAGCACCGGCAACAGCACACTCTCGTTGTTGTTATGCTCCGCTCGCGGCGATTTGATGAGGTCATCAAGCGCCGCCAGTAAACCTCTCATGCGGCAGTCGTCAACGCCTGTGTTGTGTGTGGTAGAAGGGGGAGGGAAGGGGCTAATGTATGATACAACGGCGTTTTAAAAAGTCATTCATTTTACTTTTTGAAACCGATAACGATTCTTTACGATATCACATATTAGAGCATTTATCAGCCGATAAGATCGGACATCTCTAGTGATTAACCATGTTTCAACTCTATCGAGGTAACTTGTAATTAATAGTGATTCATCGCAGATAGAAATTCTTTATATATTTTTTAGGGCTGAGCGATAAAACGATATCAGTATGTGTCACGATAGACACATAACCCAAAATGTGCTCCCTTAAAACGTTAGATACCGTATTTTACGGACTATATGAGTCGCACCCACTAAATTTCAGCAGAAAAATATTTATTTTCATATATTATATGCACCGGACTATAAGACGCAGATACAGTCGCGGTCAAAAGTTTACATACACTTGTGTAGAACATAATGTCATGGCTGTCTTGAGTTTCCAATCGTTTCTACAACTCTTATTTTTTTGTGATAGCGTGATTGGAGCACATACTTGTTGGTCACAAAAAAAAATCATGAATTTTGGTTCTTTTATGTATTTATTATGGGTCTACTGAAAACGTGACTGTGGAAGTCGCTTCCCACCCGTTCCAGCACCGGTGCCCTGCGTGCAGTTTTTAACCAAGTTTTATTCTACGTAGATCAATCAATCAATCAATGTTTATTTATATAGCCCCAAATCACAAATGTCTCAAAGGACTGCACAAATCATTACGACTACAACATCCTCGGAAGAACCCACAAAAGGGCAAGGAAAACTCACACCCAGTGGGCAGGGAGAATTCACATCCAGTGGGACGCCAGTGACAATGCTGACTATGAGAAACCTTGGAGAGGACCTCAGATGTGGGCAACCCCCCCCCCCTCTAGGGGACCGAAAGCAATGGATGTCGAGCGGGTCTAACATGATCCTGTGAAAGTTCAATCCATAGTGGCTCCAACACAGCCGCGAGAGTTCAGTTCAAGCGGATCCAAGACAGCAGCGAGAGTCCCGTTCATCCTCAAGCGGAGGCGGATCAGCAGCGTAGAGATGTCCCCAACCGATACAGGCGAGCGGTTTTTTGGAATTTTTTCAAAGGGACCGTAGTCAGACCAATGTGTTCTGTAAATGACGCAAGGCACTCGTCCCCGCTAATACCGCTAATACCACTGTGTGTGTGTGTGGCTTTGTAAGCAATCAGAAAGCTCAGGCAGATAAAAGTCCAACATGGATAAGTGTGGAAGGGAAGTGAAGTGAATTATATTTATATAGCGCTTTTCTCTAGTGACTCAAAGCGCTTTACATAGTGAAACCCAATATCTAAGTTACATTTAAACCAGTGTGGGTGGCACTGGGAGCAGGTGGGTAAAGTGTCTTGCCCAAGGACACAACGGCAGTGACTAGGATAGATAGATAGATAGATAGATAGATAGTACTTTATTGATTCCTTCAGGAGAGTTCCTTCAGGAAAGGCGGAAGCGGGGATCGAACCTGGAACCCTGAAGTTGCTGGCAAAGTTTTGCATTTTTCCCATCATGCCTTGCAATTGATTAAAATGGGTGCAATTTCAAATGTTCTATAATGATGCGACGTATTGTTATAATATCCACAAAGTTCAGTGAGCAGGGTGTGTTGTTGTGGTTGGTTTATTATGTTTTCTGCACCATGACTCGGAAAGGTTGTTTGGATTGGGTCGTATAGGTAAATACTCTGCTTATAATGTCAAGTACATATCATGGTCACTGATATGACTTACTTACATTGTCCCCAACATGGCGACCGTTTGCCACCACACCCCTGGGTAGTTAAATTTAATATGAACAATTGAAATGGAACCCGTTCTGTGTCTTGTGGACCAAATTGAAGGTCCTTACGGGCCGCGGTTTGGACACCCCTGGTATTTATGATTGCTGTTATGTCCCTGTCACAATCAACGTTTAGCAGTGTGGCATTCTTATATGTTGGTGTGTTTTTTGAGTCGATTGCTTTGTTGGCATTGAAAATTCCTACATTACCTAAAGGTAGTTTGGTGGAATCTGATCTCAATGCTGCTGGATTGATCGCCAAGTGCTGAAGTGACATCACACCCAAACCATCCATCCATCCATCCATCCATCCATCCATCATCTTCCGCTTATCCAAGGTCGGGTCGCGGGGGCAGCAGCCTAAGCAGGGAAGCCCAGACTTCCCTCTCTCCAGCAACTTTGTCTAGCTCTTCCCGGGGGATCCCGAGGCGTTCCCAGGCGAGCCGGGAGACATAGTCTTCCCAACGTGTCCTGGGTCTTCCCCGTGGCCTCCTAACGGTTGGACGTGCCCTAAACACCTCCCTAGGGAAGCGTTTAGGTGGCATCCTGACCAGATGCCCGAGCCACCTCATCTGGCTCCTCTCGATGTGGAGGAGCAGCGGCTTTACTTTGAGTTCCTCCCGGATGGCAAAGCTTCTCACCCTATCTCTAAGGGAGAGCCCCTCCACTCGGCGGAGGAAACGCATTTCGGCCGCTTGTACCCGTGATCTTATCCTTTCGGTCATGACCCAAAGCTCATGACCATAGGTGAGGATGGGGACGTAGATCGACCGGTAAATTGACAGCTTTGCCTTCCGGCTCAGCTCCTTCTTCACCACAACGGATCAATACACCCAAACCAGGCACCAACATATGTGAATCGGTACGTGTATATCGGTCAGTGCCGAAAAAGTACCGGATTCAGTACCCATCCCTAAGTAACATATTTAAACCCCTAAACTGCAGTTTTGGGATTTTTTTCCCCCACCCCCCGGTTACTTCTCGCACAGTGCTTTTGACATATCTGACATTTTCCTCCTAATAGATTCCTTCTAGTATTTGCTAAAAGAAAAAAATGAGAAGCCTGCAGCTATGACATCTCCCCAACCCATAGCCTGTATCTATATCGTATCATGGCGCATTACAAAGTGGGTTGAACGTAAGGCAAGGCGCCTTTCATTTCAAATGTATTCGCACTCTTCTCCCCTATCGAGCTGCCATCCTCGGTCTCCGCCGTACACAAACCTGAGATTTTGACAAGGCAGATGAAAGCGCGGTGGGAGCTGACAGAGCTGGAGACAGCCGGCAATTTTTTCATGGCGACCTGTTTGAGATCCCTGTTCTCTATAATCTATACGCTGGTTTCAGTCAGATTGGGAGCGACAGATTCATTAGGGTAGACGAGGGGTTGCTTTTGATCTAAAAATACACTCCGTTGTGGCCTCTGAAGTGGAAAAAAAGTTCAAGAGTTTCCCGGTATTTTAATCAGAAAACGGTTCAAAAAGGAGAAGCAGACAGGAAAATATTGAGTGGGGTGGCATTGACGAAACTAATTCACCTTTCCAGAAGTTTTCTTTCGATACATGTGTGGCTAATGTACTGATGTACGGATTGGAAAACCTTGCCAAATGAATTTACTGTTGGATTCTAGTGCTTTCATTCATCAGGGATGACACCATTGGAAAGTGTCTGGACCTTTTTGACTATTCAGCCAGAAGAACATTTCCCGGGTCAGAGTTCGCTGATGCTGGACCTGAGAGAAGAAGTGCTGGCTCACCGTTTCTGTTCTCGTTCATCTTGAGATGAGTTTGATGGAGCTGGGGCATTGGTTTATGCTCTGTGGCATGGTCATGACACATCTTGGAGTGTCTATGGTTCTCATTCATCAGGTCATTGTGTTCTCAGGATATTCAATCGATCACAGGTGGACTGTTCCGTTTGTCTTTGGAGACTATTTGCCTCTCATCCAAGCAGGCTTCATGAGTTCATTCTCATAGACTTAGATTGGGCTCGAGCTGAAAGCTCTTAAGATTGTACTATTTGTCTTTGGAGAAGGTTAACCGCTCATCTGAGCAGGTTTCATCAGTTCATGCTATTAGACTCAGATCAGGCTCAATCTGACCAACCTAAGACTGTTCAGTTTGTCTTTGGAGTCATTTCGCCCCTCACCCGAGAAGGCTCATCAGTTCATGGACATGGACTTAGATTGGGCTCAGTCTCACCGATCTCTGACTGTTCAGTTTGTCTTAGAAGCTTATTAGTGATTCCTAAAGCCCAAAAAAAAGTCTGCGGGCTATAGAGCGTTTTCCGTTCGGGCTCCAGTACTCTGGAATGCCCTCCCGGTAACAGTTCGAGATGCTACCTCAGTAGAAGCATTAAAGTCTCACCTTAAACTCATTTGTATACTCTGGCCTTTAAATAGACCTCCCTTTTAGACCAGTTGTTCTGCCGCTTCTTTTCTTTTTCTCCTCTGTCCCCCCCTCCCTTGTGGAGGGGGTCCGGTCGGATGACAATGGATGAAGTACTGGCTGTCCAAAGTCGGGACCCAGGACTGACCGCTCGTCGGGACCCAGGATGGACCGCTCGGCTGTGTATCAGTTGTGGACATCTCTCTGATACTGATCGACTCCGCTTGGGATGGTTTCTTGTGGACGGGACTCTCGCTGCTGTCTTGGATCCACTTTGAACTGAACTCTCGCGGCTGTGTTGGAGCCACTATGGATTGAACTTTCACAGTATCATGTTAGACCCGCTCGACATCCATTTCTTCCGGTCCCCTAGAGGGTAAGGGTTTGCCCACATATGAGGTCCTCTCCAAGGTTCTCATAGTCATCATTGTCACTGGCGTCCCACTGGGTGTGAGTTTTCCTTGCCCTTATGTGGGTTCTTCCGAGGATGTCGTAGTCGTAGTGGTTTGTACAGTCCTTTGAGACATTTGTGATTTAGGGCTATATAAATAAACATTGATTGATTGATTGATGATTAACCTCTCATCTGAGCAGGCTTTATTAAACGATGCCTATAGACTTAGATTGGGCTCTATTTGACCAATATAAGACTGTTCAGTTTGTGTTAGAAGACATTTAACCTCATATCCCAGCAGCCTTCATCAAATAATGCCTATGGATTTAGTTTGGGCTCAATCTCACTGAACTCAGACTGTTCAGTTTGTCTTAGAAGCCATTTAACCTCTCATCTGAGCAGACTTTATCAAACGATGCCTATAGACTTAGATTGGGCTGTATTTGACCAATATATGACTGTTCAGTTTGTGTTAGAAGACATTTAACCTTGTATCCCAGCAGCCTTCATCAAATAATGCCTATGGACTTAGATTGGGCTCAATCTCACCAATCTGTTTAACCTCTCCTCTGAGCAGGCTTTATCAAACAATGCCTATAGACTTAGATTGGGCTCGATTTTACCAATATAAGACTGTTCAGTTGGTTTTAAAAGAGGTTAAACATCGTATTCCAGCAGCATTCATCAAATAATGCCTATAGACTCAGATTGGGCTTGATATGACCAATCTTAGACTGTTCAGTTCAAGCACATAAACAAAGGCTATGTTTACACAAAGGGAATGATGACCAGTTCAGATTTTTGGTTAAAGCCAATCTTTTTATGGAGTGGTGTTTCCAGACAGTAACATGGCCCCGATTGGTGTCGGTGTCGGTCCTGGTTTGTGCAACCAGATTCACATATGAATTTAAGGAAGAAGGCAAAGGTTTTGGCTATGGTTGTTTGTGGGACTCTTGTTGTGACGTGTGGGTGAGGAGGCAGAGTAGGTGGGACATTGACATAAGTCCTCCTATCTTATTTCACAACCGACTGTTTTTCTACTCCTACCTTTGTGCCTGTCTGTTTTGGCAAAGATTTGTGACGTTTGTCACCTTTCGGTGACGTACATGTCGACTAAACACGACTTGAACGTTCAGCATGGAGTTGCATCAGCTACATATCTGATATACAGCTACATATGAGATTGGCTTGGGTCGGATTTTAGAAAATGCCAATTGTACTGTTTACGTTGACATAAACAAATACGATTCATGTCCTATACGGACAGAAAAGTGGGAATTGTCTGAAGTTTGAACACAGCCTTAGATTTGACTAGAGCTGACCAATCTAAGTCTACAAGCATGAACCGAAGAAACTCCTTCAAAGACAAATTGAACAGTGCATTTGCGATCAATTGAATATCTTGGAGTGGTGAATTAGTTTGATTCGAGAGGAGACAGATGCAGTCCAGCACAACGTTGCTGATTGATTAAATAATCATGAATATTAGGTGCAGCCCTATTATTAATTCATTTCCCACCACTCATGCTTGGTTTTTGCTTGTGCGTAGTCACTTCCAACGTGGACCATTCGAGGTTTTGCATCAGTTGTAGGATTCGTTGACACGCCAAGGACTATGTTGACTAGTAGACAATGGCAATTAAGGGAACTTGGACAATGTGGTTGGAACTTGAACTAGTCAGTGTTTTGTTTTGTTGAAAACTATAGGTAACACAATGTTGCAGTTTTTAGAGTTGCTATGCCTTTGGGGTGTAACGGTACACAAACATTTGGGTTCGGTACTTACCTCGGTTTAGAGGTCACGGTTCGGTTCCTTTTCGGTACAGTAAGAAAACAACAAAATATAAATTGTTCGGTTATTTATCTACCAAATTTGTAAACAATGGCATAACATACATATACACACAGGGTGCATTGCCAGGGTTAATGTGGTCAACATATATAAAAAAAACCTAAATAAGATAAGGCTCAGAATGGTTTCTTAACAAAACCTATCTACATATAAAGTGCTTTTTTTGATTGATTGATTGATTGAGACTTGTATTAGTAGACTGCACTGTACAGTACAT
>NC_084634.1:14992197-14994697 GCF_033978795.1 Nerophis ophidion
TAGATGACGCATCAGAATCCATCGTTAGCAATAGATCATTAGTCATTTTTGCGAGGGCTGTCTCCGTGGAGTGATTTGCCCTGAAACCGGATTGAAAGGTTTCACATAGATTGTTAGACGCTAAGTGTTCATTTAACTGCTCCGCAACAATTTTTTCGAGGATTTTTGAAATAAAGGGAAGGTGAGACACCGGTCGGTAATTTACCATGAGGTCAGGATCGAGGTTAGGTCTTTTAAGAAGAGGATGAATAACCGCTTTTTTGAATGCTAGGGGAACAGTGCCCGAGGAGAGTGATAAGTTTATAATATTTAGCACTGATGGACCTAATAATACAAAGAGCTCCTTGATCAGTTTCCCAGGAAGAGGGTCAAGTAAACATGTTGTCTGTTTTATTCCATTTACACGTTGTAACAATTCCTCTAATGTTATTTCCTCAAAACGAGAGAAAGTATTTTGGAGGGTAGTATCCGCCGTATATACAATCGTGTCAGTGTTAATAGAACCCCGTTGTAGCTGGGACGCATTGTCTTTAATCTCCTTTCTAATGACTTCAATTTTCTTACTAAAGAATTGCATAAAGTCATCAGCTGAGTGGGTTGAGCTACTGGAAGGAGTCCCTTGTTGGATTAGCGATGCTACCGTACTAAACAAAAATTTAGGATCGTTTTTATTACGGTGGATGAGATTTGAGTAATATTTAGCTTTAGCTAAGGTAAGCATGCGTTTATAAGTTATTAAACCATCACTCCATGCTTGATGGTGCACCTCAAGTTTAGTCGTGCGCCATTTGCGTTCCAGCTTTCTGCATAATAATTTCTGAGCTCTAGTTTCTTCTGTAAACCACGGGGTGCGCTTTTTTGGAGCCTTTTTTAACTTTAGCGGTGCTATGTTATCAATGGTTTCGCGCAGGGCGTCGTTAAAGTTGTTAGTGAGGTTATCAATAGAGCCCACATACTTTGGGAATGGTGCCATTACCGAGGGCAGTAGGTCAGCAAGAGTTGTCGTTGTGGCTGTATTAATGTTGCGGCTGCTATAGCAGTTATTATTATTATTAGTTTGACGAACATGCGTCTGAACCTCAAATTTTATAAGGTAATGATCAGACAATACTTTAGTATACGGGAGTATCGTAACTTTGGAAACGGTGATGCCCCTGACAAGCACTAGGTCTATCGTATTACCGTTGCGATGCGTGGGTTCATTTATTATTTGTGTGAGACCACAGCTATCAATTACAGTCTGGAGCGCTACGCACGGTGGGTCCGATGGGGTATTCATATGGATATTAAAGTCCCCCATTATGATTATATTATCGGCGTGTGTCACTAGATCAGCAACGAACTCTGAGAATTCATTAATAAAGTCCGAATAGGGCCCTGGGGGGCGGTAGATAACAGCCAGGTGTAGAGGCAGCGGTGTGACAGACCTCATAGTAAGCACCTCAAACGATTTATATTTATTATTTATGTTAGGACTAAGGTTAAAGTTTTCGTTGTATATTAGTGCAACCCCCCCACCCCTTTTGAGCGGACGGGCAATATGCGCATGTGTAAAGTTAGGAGGACATGCCTCATTTAGCGCAAAAAAGTCGTTTGGTTTAAGCCAGGTTTCGCTGAGACCGATGACGTTAAGATTGTTGTCTCTGATAATATCATTAACTAACAACGTTTTAGGAGACAATGATCTTATGTTTAAAAAACCTATATTATAGGTAGTGGGCTGTTTTAGGGAGTTTTTGATCAAATTATCCGTAGTAGCAATATTAATAATGTTGTGTTTATTATGCCCAGTGCATTTAGTATAGTTACGACCATATCTAGGAATTGATACGACAGGAATTTTCCGATTGTTTGATTGTTGCTTTGATAAACTGCACGCATCATAGTTAGCCACCTCAGTAAAACACATGTCTAACTCTGAAACACTCAAAGCAGAAAAAACTTGTTCTAATTTAACAGACTCCTTACCCAGACCAGTAGTCTCGCATTTTCCATCTAAATCCGTCTTCGGGATGGAGGAAAGTGGTGTTCTGTGGGGATTAGCCTTCTGTTTTGTTTTTAGCCCCGCTCGGCATCCGCGTTTCCGATCACACCGCTGGCGTCTGCTCCGTAGACGGCCCCCGCTGCTACTATACTCCCCTGCTTCACAGGCCGCTGGATGTAGCCGCCGATGTATTCCCATGCTAGTTAGCATGTTTAGCACGCCCGCGTCTATCAGTCCAAAACGGCCCGATGTGTCCACATCCAGAAGTGTCTGGCGGTCGTACGTGATCACGGAGTGACCACGATGTGAGCCAGCCATAAAGTTTGTGGAATTGTCCGGTATTTCTGCCAAATGTTCCATCTTTAGCAGGATCTCCTCGAGAGCGCAGCCCGTCCGGGCGCCGCCATCTTGGATATTGGATTTATGTATGAGTTTGTATATGTTTATATGTATGTATACGTATAGATGTATATATGTGTGTATATATACATATACACGTGTGTGTATGTATGTTTG